>NW_012151729.1:3596992-3601405 GCF_000956105.1 Propithecus coquereli
TCAGGCTGGTTTCGAACTCCTGAGCTCAAACAATCCGCCCGCCTCGGCCTCCCAGAGTGCTAGGATTACAGGCGTGAGCCACCGTGCCCGGCCTCCAATTCTTAATATAAATACAATCTAGTGGAGGAGATAGAAATTGGACAAGTAAGGACACACATATATATACACACACACACAAATTGTGGTTAAGTGCTATGAGAAAGAATAACAGGGCATTGTTTGTAATTTAGACCAGTGGTTTCCAACTAGGGCCAATTTTGCTCTCCTAGGGGACATTTCTGGCAATTTCTGGAGACATTTTTGATTGTCATAACTAGGGGTAGGGTGCTACTGGCAACCAATGGGTTAGAGGCTAGGGATGCTGCTAACCATCCTTATAACAGGACAGTCCCCTCTAAAAAAGAATTGTTGGCCCAACATCGAAGTAGTGCTGAGGTTGAGAAACCCTGATACAGATGAAGTTAGGGAAGTTTCCTCCGAGAAAGTCCCACTAGAGGTGAGAGTACCTTCCTTGCAGGGTTGCTGGACCTCAGTTTCCTTGTCTGTCAATAATACATGTAATACTGCCTCATAGGACTGCCGTGAAGATTGTGTGAGGTTAGGATGCTGCACTGGCTTACGGTAATCGATGAACACATGTTTGTTATTCAGCATATGGTAGCTATTATTATCATCAATAACCCCAAAGCCATTTCTAAGATCACCTTCAGGATAAAAAGTCAAACTGTGGTGCTGCTATGGAGAGGACAACAGGCCGGAGAATCAGGACAACTTGTTTCAGGAGTCCTCTTCCTAGCTGTGCCACCGGTGGCATGTCCCCCCACATCTTTGGACCTCAGTTTTCTCATCTGTAAGTGAGCATGACCCCTCTCCCCAAAGAACGGTCATGATGGAGTCATCTGCAGTGTGTGAAGGGATTAGGGAGCAGCTGCCCCTGGCGTAGAAGGCAGTGGACTCACCCCATTCTTGTTCTTGCAACTCATGGACAGCCCCAGGGCTGGGCCCCCCGCCAGGGACTGCTGCAGTCGCTCCTTCACGGCCACCAGCCTCAGCTCCAGGTCGATCCGGCGCTCCTCCTTCACCCGACATTGGGCTTCCAGGGTGGCCACAGCTTCCTCCAGAGCCTTTAACTTTGCTCCTGAGTCCAGAGACACTGATAAGAAACAGTTGAACCTGACCTGAAGCATCAGGGAGCCTGGCAGGCCCTTAGGCCTTCATCTGCCTCTTACAGAGGGCCATTCCAGCTCCTCGGTCCTGGTTAGGAGCATGACTTTGGGTCTGGGGTTCCAGCCCCACGCTGGGTGGTGTGGTCTTTACCTACCTGGTCCCCATTTCCCCATCTTCTGGAAACAGCACCCTGATTTCTCACTGGGACACCAGCTTTCCCTTCTCATTCCATATAGTTTGGGTGAGGCTGACCTCACTCCTAGTTCAAGGGTTTGGCACATAACTTAGGCCCGGCCTGTAATCACAACTCTTCTGCTGGTCACAGTGATTGTATTAGGGGTAAAGGTTGGACAATCAGAGTGAATCCTGAGACTTCTGTGGCCATCCTAGGGAAGAGCAGCTCTCCCCTGGGGTGGCTGAGAGGATTGGTGAGGGTGAGAGCTGTGCAGCCACTGTGCCACCACAAGGGGAAGAATGAAACCAAAGTACAGGGGGCAGAAGCAGGAGTGAGAGAAATAAGCTTAGCTCCTGGGGACATCTTTTAAGTCCCTGAACCTCGCTATACCTGATCTTTCAATTTTCCAGTTACAGTTTTCTTCTTTTCATTTCTACGCCAGTTTGCCTCGGGTTTCTGTTACTTGTGAACAAGGGTCGTAACACAGGGCTTTACACAGAACAGAGTTTCTAGTAAGATTTTGCTGCTTATTCAGTTTAATCCAACAAACCTATATTAGTATCTTTTTAGTGCTAAGTGTTGGGTCTTACCAGGCTTAAAAATTAGTTCCATTCTTTTTCTCGTGGGAGACCACATTGGAGGGTTTTCCAGTGATGAATGAACAAATGAATTCTTTAGATTCATTTGTTCAGTAAATATGTATTGAATGCTTAGTATGCTGTGTATCAGGCACTGTCCTAGGCCCACGAGATATATCAGTGAACAAAACAGGCAAAGATCCTTACCCTTATGGAGCTTACATTCACATGTGTATATGTGTGTGTGTGACAATAAATAAAAAATAAATATAATAATCTGGTATGTTACAAAGTGATAGTGCTATAGAAAAGAAATTGAGCAGGATAAGGAGGATAGTCAGTCTGCTCCAAATTCTGGTTTTGACCTTTAGAAAATTCTTTACAGTGAAACCAAACTGCCTTCCTCTGCTTGATTCTGGTTCTTGGCCACACAGAACAGGTCTTACTTTTTAAACCAGAAGTTCTCAATTCGAGGCTCCTGGAGTCTTGGGCAGTCTATGGATGGGCTGAACAGGCAGGAACATGAGCTCCTGAAATTGTTGGCAACATGGTGAACTGTGGTGTTTCTTCTTAGGAAAGAGTCCTTAGTTCCATCAGATTCTTATAGGGCTACATGAGCTTGGACATATTCTACAAGGACAGGACTTTTGTTCCCTCCAGCATGTGGAGAAGCCTTAGGCTGAAAGTTTGGCAAACTGCAGTTAGAGAATTCAAAGGAAACACAGAGGAAAATGGGGTGTGCAGGAGCCCAGAGCAGGCAGGGCCTACTGAGCTGCCTAGATTCAGAAGCCAATCCTGGGAAAGTGTCACTGTCCATCACTCCCAGCACCTGGACCAATGTCTCGTATGTATCTGTGAATGAATGAAGGTGGGGTTCAAAGTGATCTTTCTTATTTCCTTGATTCTAAGGCGCACTTCTATCTTTAACATTTCTTAAGTCAGGATGCATCCTACTACATTAAGTGTACACATTTTTGTGATGCTTTTTCATCCCCTTACCCCAAAACAGTTATTAAATTGATGGCACTTCCTTTAATTAGGAGGAATTATGATGCTGATGAAGAAAAGGAGAAAGAGGAGGAGGAGGAGGAAGGGGAGGAGAGACCCACCTCTCCTGGGTAGGAAACCAGGTGACCTGTGCAAAAGCCCTCCTCTCACTGTGCCCAAGGCTGAGACACCCATGGGTGCTCAGGACCACACGCACGTAGGTACCTGGGCTGCTCCGAATGGCTTCCTTCAGCTCCCTCTTCTCCTGCCGCAGTGCCGTCAGCTCCGTCCGAACCATCTCTTTCTCTTTCTCCAGCTTCTCTTTTTCTACCAGGTACCTCCGGGCATCCTCCTCAGCCCGATTCTTGCCATACTTGTATTGATTGGCACCTGTGGAGATGTGGGGAAGGAAAAGGCCCTCGGTTCTGATCTTTCCTCGGTGCTGATCTTTAGTAAAGGTACTTGGGTGGTGTTAGCTTCTTTCTCAGCCTTAACTTCTCCATCTACCAAATGGGAATATTTAGATCTAGTCCCTTACATATGTATATGTAGTGTGAATCTCCTAAGGAAATAAGGAGCAAACGGAGGCCATAGAGTACAGGGACTAGGAGCAAGGGCTTTGGGACCACACAGATCAAGCCTCGTGTTCATTTTTGCCCCTTACTGGTTGTGTGACATCAGATAAAAAGTGAAGGGTAATGTTTTTGTGTCTTTCCCTCTAGGCCTTATTTGTAAATAAGGATATTGATAAAATTTACCTCATGGGTTATGGTAAGGTTTAAATGAAAATTAAAGTAATGAAAAGTACTCAGTATAGTACCTGGCAAATAGTAAGTGCTTGGTAAATGTTAGATAATAATGACAGTATTATAAAACAAATTTTGTGAGGTATAACACACTTTGGCTTTAAAAGGGTATGTTTTATAATCCACTCTCAGTTACCTATAAGACAAGGAGACAGCTACATGTAACTAAGATCTATAAAGATTCTAGACTTTGGGCTATAGTCAGGCATTGCCCATTTTATTACCAGGGAAAAGTTAGCGGAGGGTGGGATCCAGTTGTCTATGGTAGGTTCAACATTATGGCGGACAATAACAAAAAAATAATTGTGGCAAAAATTTATGGAGCATTTACTATATGCTAGGCACTACATGTTAAGCTATATACTTGCATTTCCATTTAATCTTCACACAAACTATTATTAGCTCTATTTTATTGCTGAGGAAACTGAGGCAGAGAGAGGTTAGGTCCCATTGCTAATGTCTGTTTGCAGGTCTATGCCATGTTATAGTGCTTTAGCCGGGCCAACGCCATAGTCCAACCTCCCAAGAGAAAGTCTTACGTTTTTGCTGTAGAGCCCTTTGTAAGTTGTGGGGCGTAGAATGATTCCCATAATTTACTGATAATTGGAGATCTTGTCTCTCCAGCTCTTGTAGGGATTGCAGTGGTCACCACCAAGTGACCCACACAAAAATCAGTTCCTGACATGGCTACCCTGCAATT
>NW_012151729.1:3602889-3617909 GCF_000956105.1 Propithecus coquereli
GCCTCCCAGAGTGCTAGGATTACAGGCGTGAGCCACCGCGCCCGGCCAGTGTTTTTGTTTTTTACATTCTGTGATTTCTTTAATGTTACATGCCCTGTATTTCCAGCGCCTATGAGAGTAGAAAATAATATTACACAGCAACCCTCTAATTGTTTAGAGAGGAAACTCAGACCCAGAGAGGAGAAAGGACTTTTTTCGAAGTTATATAGTAATTTAGTGGTCAAGGGAGGATGGAATACAGATTTCCTGACCCCTAGAAAGGGATTATCTATACTAGTGAAATGAAGCTATCATATAAAAAAGCATTTTAAAAAATAAATCTTCAGACAGCAAAGAACAGAACTCGACATTGTTCAGGTGCTGGGGATTAGAAATGTAAAGCAACAAAGGAAGAACCCTTGGAACATGCCGTCCTACAGGAAGCCGGCCTATTGGTAACGATAAATCACACAGGCGCAGAGATTAGTGTTGGAAATCAAACAGAACTTACAACAGAGTCGTCTGGCATCCTTAGTCATCACTGTGCCATGTGGCAATCAGGCTATTCGCAGAGCGCCTGCGGAGTGCTAGGCAGAGCTAGGGCTGGGACACAGAGGGGAGCTGGGTCCAGGGTTCTCCACTTATTACCCCAAATCAGAAATCACAAATTGTTAGCTCTGAAACTGATAGAGCTTGTAGACAATTTCTCTTTCTCTTTGGCCTCATTTGGTGTTAAATTTTTTAAAAAAGTAGTGGTTGATATTAAAAAATAAGTAGGTTTCACAAAATGTTTAGATATCTGGCCTCTTTTGAATAATTGTCAAATCTGTCACTTGGGGACTGACACTGCTGTGTGGGGACCATCGGCTGGAGCTGAGCAGAAGCTACCCCTACAGTTGGGACCTGAGTGCTCCAGTTTCCTACGGTCCCCCCAAATCCCTGGCATAGTCCCTCTGAGGCCACATGCTAGCTGCCCTTTATCGCTGTGCTTGTGTGTTAGGGTAGAGTACTTTCTTGCATCTCACTTCATTTATTTACCCACCCGACCCCTGGAGGAAACTGATTCTGAGACCCCCTCCAATAGACGGCTTCCTTCTCTTCTCCCCTACTCAGCAGGGCAGGCCCACACAGAACTCACTGGAGGCATGGCGCTTGACTTTGACCTGCGGGTCCACGCGGTGGGACTTCTCACTGCAGGAGGAGGCATGGCGCTTCACCTGGGCCCCAGCGGGGCGCTCGGGCTCCGCGTCCTGTGCGGGAGGTGGAGGAAGAAGGTTGAGCACAGGCAGGCTCAGACTCATCAGTGCAGGGGTAATGCTGGGGGTGTTCTGGTCCTGCTTGGTGTGAGCACCCTTTGCTCTGAGATCTTGGCCTTTACAACTGTTGTGTAGCACTCGACAGTTTATAAAGCACTTTCACTAGCAATGTACCACTCGAACCTCGCACCTTCCTGGTGGGGAGTTGGTGGGGTGGGGGAGAAGCAGAAGGCAGCCCTAAACTGGAGTACCTGCTGAGAGGAAAATTATAAAGTCTCAAAAGACCATATTTGATTTATCATAGATATTTTAGTCCTCACATCATTTGGAAGTACCCTTATAATTTTCTGAATTGCTAATGTAGTCTTTCCACAGGAAAAAAACATGCCATGGATGAGATCAGTGAACGGTAGAAGTGATATAACTTAATGGATTGACTATACATTTATGCATGAAGAGTATATTAGGAACACTCAGAATCCAGTCAAAGCTCAGGAAACCATGGGTGGAATGCGATAATACTGTAAAATAATAACGATGTTGTTTACAACAGTGCTATTTACTCTTAGACCTTTCAATGTCCAGACACTGTGCTAAATTTTTTTTACATAAAATATTTCACTTAATTCTTGCAATAGTCCTAGAAGGTAGGTTTTTATCATATCCATTTGGAGCTAGGGAATGAGGACCAGAGAAGTGAAGCTGCAGGTAACGGAGCCTCAGCCCTGAGTCTGACTCCAACGTTCACGTCCTTAAGTGCTAAGGGGGCTTGCTACTAAACTCTGCAAGTAAGAAAAACTTCAAGCTGCATCCACTGGTTCATCCTGAGTCTGAAGAAAGACCATATGAACAGAAGAAGGATGGCTGGAGAAGCTTCTAGAAAAGGGAGTCCTAGAGGTGAGAACTCAGAGTGTCATCGGCACCGTCCGAGGCAGGGGTCCTGGCCGACGGACGTGTGTGCAGTCCGGCAGCTTCCATCTCTCCCTCTAGCTGTGAGGCCTGACCCACCCACCAGCATCTGATCAGAGTGTGGCTCTCCTGTGGCTCCCTGAGGGAGGGGATGGCGCAGGGCATGCTGCCGTGCGCATCCCAGGTCATGTGGCTACAGAAGCCTCACAGTAGATGAATAAGCTGGCGTCTCCTTGGTTTAGCAAGCAAAAAGGGAGACTGTCCTGGGAGCTGAAGCCCAGACTGTGAATGCCACCAGGGGAAGGCCTTTGGGGCAGCCGCATAGTCAGCATCTGCCCTGGACCCCGTGGAATCAGCGGCATCAGTTCACAGAGCAACAAACAGAGGGGAGCCCAAGCGCCTTGCTCAAACTGGAGACGATGCCTCCCATGTCCGCAGTGCTTGGCAGTCTACGGAGCCCTTCCTTCCTCCTGGTCTGGGGCTCTCTGCACTGCACCGCCCCGCCTCCTGTGCCAGGGACTTCTCGCCCTGAGCCACCATCTGTGATAAGAAGGGGCTCCCCTTCTAGCTGCTGCTAGTTAAATGAACATGATCTCTTTGAGGCAGAAGATAAAAGGAGCAGTGAGGGAGAGCTGAGTAAATGGCCTTTGCCACATTCCTGGGCAGGACCGTACCTGCATCTTTTCATAAGGAACATCATCATAGACGCGGGGCTCAGGCCACTGATTCTGGCAGGATCTTGCATATCTAGAAAATAAAAGTACACTAATGATGATGATGATTACACTTTGCAGCTTACAGTGCTTTCCTGTCTACATTCTCATTTGATTCTGGCAACAGCTGTTAATGCAGGTCAGAAGACTAGTAATAGCAACATGGCAGGCAATGTGCCATGTGCTGTGTTAGGGCTTCACAGGCAGAACCAGTGTGATTCCCCCAATGACCGGAAGGCAGGTTAATTCGTCACCACTACCCTCTGAGTCAGTAAACAGAGGATTCAAGATGGCAAGTAACCAGCATTAGCTCCCCCAGGTGGTGGTGACAGAGCTGGGACTCGAAACTGGCTCTTCTAATGCTGAACTTCACGCACTAACCACAGGGCCACGCTCAAGGGCCTGAGAGCCTGAGGTCCCATGGCATGAGGGTGGAGCGCAGGCCACGACTCCAGGGCTTCTATACTTTTGCTCATTCCATTCACAGCTTACCCTGACCCTGAGCTGTAGCCAGCTTTCTCCTCCTTGCTGGAAGAGGAGGCACCCGTTCTAGCTTCCCAGGGAAGCAGAGTCTGCCTCAGCTCCTCCCCCCTTTCCTCCCCGTGCAGAAAGCTGGACCCAGCCTCTGAGAGGGAGCAGAGACAGGGAAGGCCCAGGGCGCGTGTGGATGGCGGGGACCAACCCTTACAGGAAGGAGTTACGCCCGGCACTGACGATGCTGGTTAAGGTCTCCACGTCCACGTAGTCATAGTGCAGAGTCTCAGGAGTGACTTTGGAGCCCATCTCCGCCAGCAGCAGCCCCAGCCAGCGGCCCATGTCTTCTGAACAGCTTGCCTAAGGGAAAGGGGGCAAAGGTAGAGTTCCTTTTGGTACTGCCGGGGCTTCCGGCTACCTGTTTGCTTCAGGCAAACCCAGAAATGTTTCTAAGGTACCGATCATGTTCCCAATACTTAGGGCTCAAAGAGGAGGAAGACTAGAACACACATCCAGAAATCCAGGGGCCTTGCCTTCCCTCTGTTGAGGCTTCTGCTCAAACACCACCTCCTCAGAGAGGCCCTCCCTGACCACTCTCTGACGTAGCTGACCCTCACTAGCTACCCTGAGCCTTCACGACCGCTTGGATGTAAAGCCAACATTTAGGTGTTTTCTGAAATTTTTTTAAATATTTACTTTTTATTAGAGGAGGCTATTTCTCACATAACTCAATTAAGTTTTTTCTTTTGTTAAAATTCTCAAATAATTACAGTACTGTATATAGGAAAATCTCCCAAAAGTTGCAGGTCAACCAAACACATACTTATGTTAATTCTCATTTAAAGAGCATTATTATAAAATCAAATTAGCACACAAATGCTAAATGTTACAGAGGCAATATTTCTTGAAATTTAAGAACTGAGAGAGGCAGTGGGTACTGGGTAAAGAACAAGACCAAGAGGCTGGGTCTTAGTTCTAGGATGAGACCAACAGACCACAGACCCTTCCTGGAGCCCTGGACAAAGCACTTGGCTGCCTTGGCCTCAGTTTCCTTATCTGTAATGTGGGAAGGTAGTTTTTAAAATTTTCCAAGTTTTTCTCCAGTGTCGACATCTTAAATTCTAAATTGCCAAAGGGTTGCCATGTGGAAGAGAAAGCCCATGTATTCTGTGTGACCTGAGAGAGGAGGGCGGGTGCCAGTGGGTAAGAAGGACAATGAACGAGTGAAATGAAATCACAAATATTCTTCAAATGTTCCTCGAGCCCACAGTATGTGTTGGACATCGAGCAGAGTTCTCAAAAAACAAAAGTATGCAGAACAGGTATGGTTACTGCCTTGACGGAGCTTAATGATTTTGACTCCGTATGGGGGAAACCTTCCTAAAAGTTTGAGTTGCTTGCTGGGAGGGGCAGTGGTTTATCAGAGGAGGACGCCCTCCAGGAGGCTATCGGGTGAGAAGGGTTTAGAGGGGATTCCACAATCAGATCCGGTTGGACCAGACCAGGTGCCTTTCAGGCTTGGGATTTTAAGGTCAGGGAGAATATACAAATCTTGGTTCTGGGGCTGCCAGATAAGTCTAGTAAATAAAAATGCAGAATACTCTGCTAAATTTGAATTGCAGGTAAACAACGAATAATTTTTTAAGTATAGGTATGTCCCAAATATTGCATGGGATATACTTGTATTAAAAACATTATTCGTTGTCTACCTGAAATTCAAATTTAAGTGGGTGTTCTGTATGTCGCGGGAGGAAGCTTCCTTGGGTCCCTTGACGGCAGTCGGGCTGGCGCTGTTTCTGGGTCAGCCCGGTAGTGGTAGTAGCAAGCCCGCAAACGAAACCAAGACGCGGGCCAGAGTCCCACCGCCGAGGACTGCCGGGATTCCCTCCTCTCACCTCCACGATGGCCACCTCCTGCCGGTTGCGCAGGATCCTGAAGGCAAACGGGTGTCGGGGCCCGAAGCCCGGGGCCACCTCGCAGCCGCGGAGGGCGATGGCGTTCACGTGGGTCCGCAGGTCCGTGCGGTCCTTGTGGAAATACAGAGTGTTGCACTTGAGGCGGCACCAGCGTTCCTTCCAGCCCTGGTTCACCAGCACGTTCAGGTAGCCTGGGGGGAGGGGACACCAGTGGCGTGACCTCCCCACAGCCCGCCCTGGGACACCCAAGTCGGGGGGCGCAAAGTGGGGCGCGCGAATCTCCACCCCGGGGACAGGGTTCCTGGACAACCTTTGCACTGCAGCTAAAAAGAAGGCCTGGGGCCCTGGTCTCACTCTCCTCACCTGTGACCTCAGGCATGCTCTTCTCTCTGCGTGTCAGTTTCCTAGCTGTGAAATGGGGACCGATAATGACATTCGCACATCGCCGCGCGCCCTTTGGACCGCACCAAGCTCGATGAGGAGGGCAGGAACTGCTATATATAGCGTATGAAAGACAATTCTCTCTCTCGCCTTTTCTCCCCTCGAAATCAAAATTGTTACTGAACGACGGAAAGTAATGGATGATGCTGACACCTAGTGGCAGCGTGTGGGGACAAAAAACGTCTCGCCAGGACAAAGAGTTCTAAAATTGAGCAAGGCACCCCTGCATAGCTGATGACTGACAGGTTTAGAATTCCCTCTAAACATTTGAGATTTAAATTTATTATTATTATTTTTTTAGCATAACATGCCCTGATTCGCTGATTACAAAACATTTCTTTATAGCCATAGTCTTTTACAATAGTTTTTCAGGGTTAGTAGAATATTACTGCATATCCAAAATATTATACGTGACTTCCTGTTGGATTCCAGTGTATGGAACACTGCATTTACATGAGCAAAACAATATGTTTCCCCCCTTCAACTCACATTGAATGCATTTATAATAAAAAGTACTTAAATATTTTTATCAAGAAATTTCCTTATAAAACTGGAAATTTCACACTTGGCATGTTTTATGCTGGGAAATAAGATACTCTCCTCTAATTGTCATGTAGGAAACGGAGAAACTGAGGCCCAGAGATGGGCAGTGATTTGGGCTAAGATCACAGGGAGCACAGCTATATGGGGGTCAGTTGGCTTTTCCTTTTGCTGAGCATCAGGGCGTCAAGGGAGAGAAGAGACGGGAAGGCAGGGATTGTTGGATTGTTGGCGGAGTGAGGTTTAGCCACCCAGTAGGCTGCATTCTCTTCCCTGCCCTGGGGGCTGGGTGGATGAGGCATGGACGTTCTCCTGGCTTCAGCCCAGGAGCCCGTGTCCCTCCACAGGACCTCGAGTCCCCTCCTCCCATCCCCTGTACCCACCACAGCACGGAACCTCCTCCTCAGCGGAGAACGTCTGCAGGTCGTCGGCCAGCGGCTTCCTCTTGGAGAAGCTGATGATGCGGGTGATCTTGCGACCCGCAGCCCTGCTCATGGAGCCCTTCAGCTCGGCCAGGCTGCTCTTCTTCCCCTTGCCTGTGGCGGGAGAGATGAGTCAGGGGCAGGAGGGAGCTCCGGCCCCAGTCCCACCCATTCCTGGGCCTCCCTGGCAGCCCTTTCGGCCGGCACACGGGGACTGGCCTGCAGCTGCAGGTATGGCAGGCTGGGTCCCCTTAGCCAGGTCTCCAGAGTGGTGAGGACCTGCTCTGCCACCGTGTGTCTGTGGGTAGGGCCCCTCGCAGCTCCAGCGTTCGCTAGCCTGAGCCCACTGCCCCACCCCCCAGGCTCCTACCATCCTCCCGGCGGCCAAGGGTAGAACAGTTGTCGCCCATGCCCAGGCTGTCAGAATCTGAGGTCTGCTTCTCTTGGGACAGCCTCTGGGGAGGGACACAGACAGCCCCACATCAGAGGACATGCTCAGAAGTACCCCTTTATTGGTTTAGTCCCCCCTCCCTACTACCCACGTACGTGCTAATTAGCTAACCAGTATTCGTCAGCAACTATTGTGTGCCCGATACTATGCCAGGTATAGTAACACATTGAGATAAATGTCTTAGGAGTTTGGACTGTATTTGGCAGGTGACAGGGAGCTGGGAAGGTATTTAAGTGCGACACTGGTATTATATGATCTAGCCTTGTGTAGGAAGTTCCCTCCAGTGGCATAGTGGGGATGGACGAAACTGGAAGAAAAGAGCCACTGTTGGCAAGTGCCTGGCTTCATCCCAGCCTGGGAATGCCCCTGGGGTCGAGCTTGTGTCAAACGCCCACTGCCTGACCCAGAGGAGACCTAGTGGAAACAGACGTACCTTGTCCAGGTCCAGCTTGCACAGGAGGATTGGGGATCTGGGGGCCTCCACCCCCTCGGCTCCCCCAACTGGCTTGCTCACCTCTCGGATGACCTGTGGAGAGGACGCACAGTTGTGAGTGGATGGGCGGGGGGCTGTGGAAGCAGAGGAAGAATGGGGTCTGTATGGTCAGACCAATGAACAGAGGGGTCGGGGCCACTGGGGGGAAGGGAGGGGCTGACATAGCCACCTACACATGTGTGGGGCACGTCAGGGCTGGAAAAAACTTTCTCCCGCATCTGTCCCTTGTATTGCAAACGTACAGGGCTGGGAACCAAGAGGCTTAGCTTCTAGACCTGGCTCCTTTGCTAATCAGTTGTGTGGTCTTTGGAAAGCCACTTCCTTGCTCTGGGCCTCAGTTTCCACATCTGCAACATGGGGCTAATACTGGTCCTCTGCTTACCTCCTTGGGTGGTGTGAACCATAAAGCCACACGAGGGTGAGGGACCTGCTTCTGTGACGGCGAGGCCCCTTACAACAACCCACCGGGCAGCTGGGGGTTAGCACCTCCATGTCAGTGTGGAAGCCGAGACGCACAGGCGTTCACTCACTCACCCAAGGCCGCAGGGCAGGAAGCATGCAGATCATGAAATTATAGCAACTACCGTTTGTCGCTCACCTATCAGGTGGCTTTATGAGGATTAGCCCATTTTGTCTCCTCGGCAGCCTTGTGATCCCCAAGTTACAAATTAGGATGATGAGGCTCAGAGAGGGGAAGCCACCTGATCGGTGGCAGCAGAGCCAAAACCCAAATGCCGGCAGTGTGGCTGCCAGCTCTGCACGTCTGGGCCAACGGCCCCCCGGGATCGGGTGTCAAGGCAGGGCTCTTAACTCCCATCTTTACTCCCAACTCCTTCTTCTGACCCATCAGGCCCTGGAGAGTAGAGGCTCCCCCAGCGGGCAGGTTCTCTCCCCTCCTTCCTCCTGTAGACAAAGGCAGTAATGAGACACACCGAATGTTCCAGCGGGATAGCTGGTTATCACGGGAAGGAAGGGGGAGGGAGGTGTTTGTTTCATTGTCCCAGCAGGAAGCTGGAGGAGGAGAGAGAACGGAAGCAGAGGTGGCTGCAGGGATGGAGGGTGTGCTGCAGGGGACTGGGGGCTGGAATGACCATCGCCGCCGTGGTAGTCACTGACACTAAACACCTACTACCTGGCGGGCTCTATGCTAATGCTCTCTACAGTTCTTACAAGGATCGTGTTACAGGTGAGACAACCGAGGCACAGACAGGCGGAGTCATTTGCAGAAGATCACACAGCCAGTAAGTGCTGCTTAGGCCTGGGACTTGCACCTAAGTCTGGGGGCCACAAAGTCCTCCCTTGTCATTACTATGCCACCCTGTGTATGGCCTTTGGAGTAGATTTACTTCTTAGCTTCAAATCCTGGCCCCGACCACTTGGTTGTGGACCTTCCGCAAGTCACATAAATTCTAAAAACCATGCCTCAGTTTCCTCATCCTTAAAATGGGAACAATAATCGTCCCATTTTGAAGAATAAATAAGGTCATGTATGTAAAGCTCTTAGCACATTGTGTGACACAAAGCAAGTGCTCAATACATGGGAACTCTCATGCTGTGTAGCCCCGCAGATGCTGTGGCCCACGGGTGGTAGTTACAAGGATATACTTTCCAGGCAAGGAAGGATTTTTTTCTTTTCTTTTCTTTTTTTCTTTTTTAAAGAATTAGCTCATGTAATGATAAAATCAGCTTCCTTTGTAGACATTAAGCTCCCCATGCCAGGAGGTGTACAAGCACAGGCTGAGCAAGCCCATGGTAGGGTTGTTAGAAAGGGGCTTCAAGTAGCTGGAAGGAACACAGGCCCCAGCATGAGGCCTGTCTCTTGGAGATGTCTGAGCCCATTTTCACACGTAAGCCCCAGCCATGTGTAGGGCACTTGGGCTCAGGCACTGAGCAAGGTCTGGTTCTTCCAGAGACAGGAGCCAGCCCCACTGAGAAAGAGCAGAGGGAAGGGAAGAAGGGAAGCGGGAAGGGGAAGGCCCACGCACCTTCAGCCACTCCTCAGCCTGCTCCCGGCTCTGCAGTGCCAGCACCAAGACCTCGGTAGCCCCCTGGGAGAAGCGCAGCTCATGCCTCTTGTGCCGGCTGTCCTTGGGCACATAGATGACGTTGCAGTTGTCCAGCGTCAACCTCAGATGTGGCTGCCGGTCTTTGGAGCTTTTGTAACACTGGACAGGGAGAGAAGAGGTCAGGGTATCTGGAGTGGAGGGTAGAGGAGGGAGACACCCTCGCACAAAGGCTCAAGGGAAGCATGACTGCCCCCGTGGAGGCCTCCCCTACCCAGCCCAGCCCTGGGCACTGGGCAAGGACAGCTGAAGGGCCTGGGTGGTTCACCCTGGAAGAGATGCCTGGGAGGGGGCATCTTTGGGCAATCTACAGGCGCAGCTACCTATTTGAGAAGAGGCAGACTGTAGTACGATATTAGGAAGACCATTCTAGCCTGGAGAACCAGAGAGGAAATGGGCTGGCTTGGGAGGTAGCCAGTTAAATGGCTACCTGGCAAGAACACGGGAGAGAGAATTCTAGCAGAGATGGAAGGTTGGCCTTGGGAAGTCAATAACTGATCAATAATGATTCTCACTCTCATTCTTATTATGAGGCCAGCATTACCTTGATATCAGAACCTGGCAAGGACATTGCAAAAAAGGAAAATTAAGGCTAATTTCTCTCATAATATATTTGCAAAAATCTTAAAATACTAGCAAATGGAATCCAGACACACGTAGAAAGCAAACCACATCCAGATCAAGTGGGTTTTATTCTGGGAACACAAGGGTAGTTTAACATTCAAAAATCAACCATATAATTCATAATAGTAGCAGAAAAAAGGAGAAAAATCACTTATCTCAATAGAGGCAGAAAAAGTATTTAATAACATTCAGCACCCACTTGTGATATAAACTCTTAGTAAACCAAGAATAGAGGGGACTTCCTTAAAGTGACAATAAGGAATACTTACAAACCCACAGAAAACATCAGCCTTAATGGTGAATTTTAAAAACTTTCCCTTTGAAATCTGGACTGGGATAAGGATGCCTGCTCTCACCACTTCCTTTTACATTGTGGTGGAGGTGCTAGCCACTGCAATATGTCAAGAAAAATACAGAAGGCATAAGAAGTGGAAAGAGGTTCCCCTGGACTAGTGCTGGCCTGGGATGGGCTTTTCACTGCCCCAGCGTGAGAAAAGGTCATCTTTCAAACGCATCTGTGTTGGGAAAGGCTTATCAACAGATTTTTTGGGAGGTGAAAGAACTATTATATTTTCTGCAGTTATGTTCACCCTCCTAGTTTGGACTTAAAGATGCATTTTCTTTTATGAAATGATAGTGATGAGAGATGGTGAATTAAAAAGAACTTCTTTAAAAAAACAAGTTATATCATAACAAGTGCCTTAGGGGATCAGTTTTATAAAAGAGATGGATGGAAATGAGGAGGGTGAAAATATGTTCACTGAAATGCAGCAATGGTTATCCCTTGGTGTTTAGCTACGTGTCTGGCACCCAATATATGCTCAATAAACTGTGCGTGTGCATGTTTAAATTCTCGAGTCAGCAGAGCCCTGATCTGGGAAGCATTGTGCTTTGAGCTTCTGTGCATGAGGCCAAGCTAGGTGTGCCCGAGGCAGACACATCCGCATGCAAGTCCATGTGAGGCCAAGAGGCTTGGCCGCCCGCCACTTACCAGGAGCTGGTCCTCCTTGATGACGGTCAGCTGCTTGGCCCACTGCCCGAAGCGCTTTTTCCGCAGCAGGAAGGCGCATATCCTGCATTCCCTCACCAGGTGCATGGAGGCCTCCTCCGAGGGCCACTGGTGCCGGGGCCGAGGGCTCTTCCCTTCCTCCTCCTCCTCATCGTAGGACTCGTAGGAGCTGCTCATGGCGTCAGAGTCATTGTCTGCCACGGGAAAGGGCCTGTCACCGTGCCATCCCCAGGGAAGCACCTTCTCGCCCCTCTGCAGGCATTCCTGCTCTGGGGCCCGCGACCGGGACGACACTGGTAACGACTAAAGCCCTACGTTTGCATTGTGTTTTGCACACACACCACTTGCTTTGCGATCTTGGTTATTTCACTTCTTGGAGCTTAGTGTCCTCATCAGTAAAGTGGCCATAATAAATAACAGCGCCTGCTTCACTTGGCTATTTGAAGACCAGTGCACGGAGAGTGTTTAGCTAAGTGTCTAGCACCCAATCCATGCTCAATAAACTTCCATTATTGTCACTACACTGTCGTCTTCACTTCTGTAGGCTCAGGTGAACCTCACAGCAACCCAGCAGGTCCCTATTTTATACATAAGGAGACCTGAGGCTCTAAGAGAAGTGACTCACCTAAGATCAGTTACCAAGAGTCAGGGCAAGGGCTAGATCTGGGGCTCCCACCGAAGGCTGGGGTCACCCAAAACAAGGGCTTCGGGGCCTCTGTGGGGACCATGGCCTGGGCGAGGGGCTGGTGGGCACGTGCCTGCCGAGGGCCAGGCCTGTTCTTCGTGAGGATGGAACTTGTCCGATGCCTGCCTGGTACTTACAGGAGCTCTTCAGCTCGCCGTTCATCCTGGTCGCAGGGTAGCTGCTGTCCGCGTCCTCGTAGTAGCCATCCACAATCGAGTGGGCTGGGCTGCAGCCATCTGTGGGGTTGTTGGAAAGAGCTGCACTTTGGAGAAATGCGGGCAGACTGCAGAAGCCAGGGCTGGGGATGCCCCTCCTCAGGGAAGAGCCACAGGGGTTGGGGCAGCTCCTGGCCAGGGCGTGAGGCCTCCTCACTGCATCTCATCTGCTCTACCTCCCCTCCGTGCCCCTGTCTCCGAGAGCTGCCCTGCTGGGCCCTGCCATGCCTCCAGGCTTGCGTTCATGCTATTCCTCCGGCCCTCTTATCTTCTATCAGAGAACTCCTACTCATCCATCAACACCCAACTCAAAGATCTTTCCTCTGACTTTCTTGGGCAGCCAGTGGTTAGCCCAAAGTGTGTGTGTGTGCGTGTCCGTGTGTTGGTCACAGCTGATTCCTGCATGCAGGCAGTGGTGCAGCTGCCTGAGCTCAGATCTCCCTGCCTGCTCTGCCTTTGCCTCATCTCCTTCCACCCCAGCCCTTCCTCTCATTTCCTAATGCATCCGCTCCCTCTTCTTGTCAGAGCGACTCTCCTTCTAAACCTCTGGGACTACAAAGCAAGAGCTGGACTGGAGGAAACAGTAATAGTGCACATAATCATGACAATGGCAGCTACCCATCCAGAGTTCTCAGAGCGCATTCCCGTTTGGGGCTGCGGCAGGACAGCATAGGCCGGTGGTTGGAGGGCATCTCAAACTGTACTCTGCATCAGAATCACCCACAGGTGTTTTAAAACACCCTTTAAAACACCCAAGACCCTTGGGCTGTACGCCAGAGATTTTGATTCACTGGAGTGGGCTGGGATGAGGAGTCTGCATTAAAAAAATCACAGCTATTTAATAGGAAAATTCTAAACAGGCATAAAAATAGAAAATACAGTGAACTCCAATGAATTGGAACAAATTTAGTCAACAAATTTATTTTTAAAAATAAATAAGGTTATTTTGATGCAGACAGTCCCTGGAGCACCCTTTGAAGTTTGGTTGGTTAAGGGCATGTGCTTTGGGGTCAGAGTTGAGTTCTAGTTCTATCTTTACCATTTACTGAGTGACCTTGGAAAGAAACAAGTCTCTGCATTTCAGATTCTGACCTGTGAAGTGTCAGGGACAATTCCCACCTTGGCTAAGTGACACAATGCATATCAACTCTCAGCTCAGTGCCTGGCATGCACAACATGCTAGACAAATGCCAGTTCTTATTATGATTGTCCCCTTTGATTCCCGCAAGGCAGGGAGGTAGGTGTCAGCCCCATTCTACAGATGGGGAAACAAGCCCTGCGTGGTTTGCTGGAGACAGGGCATGGATCAGAACGGAGGGCTCCAGCTCAGGGCACGGGTGTACATCCCCTCCTCCAGGAAGCCTTCCTTCCCCCAGCCCAGCTCACTCTCACACTGCACTGCTCTTCAGAGCACTGCGCTGGGCTCCCAGGCCCTCCTGTCCATCTGTTTCCTGAGGACGGCAGTACTGAAATTCCCGGTGACGGGGACACCCAGTTCTCTCTCCCAATGAGGCTCAGAGCCCTCCTTTCCAGCAAGCGCCCTGATGCCTCAGATGTTGGACATCCCCTGCAAGGTGGCCCGGGGGTGTCAGGGCCAGAGGTGCGGGGGTGGGGGTGAGGGACACAGGGGCAAAGCGTCAGACACCTGGCAGGGCTAGATGCTGTGTGCAAGAGGAAGGATACTCCCTGTTGGACTTGGCGCTCTCCCTGGATACGGTCCATGGCCCTTCCTGAGACCCTCCCTTCCCTCCTGCCCCAGGAGTCCGGCTGCTTCTGGGAGGTGGCTTCTCTGGCCTGGCTGAGAGGGAAGTGAGCTCTCTGGGAGGAGGAAGAGCCACATCCAGCCAATAGGCTTGACCTGCGATTTGACGCCCAGCAGCACTTTACTTCCTGTCCTTGGATGGATAAAATAAAGCTGCCTGCTCCACACCCACACAGCTGCTTGCAACGACACAGAACCCGAGACTGTCGATGCCGAAGAGGGCTGCTGACGACCTGGTCCAGCCCCGCCTTAGCTAGATGGTGGAAACAAGCCCAGTGTCCATCAGCTGATGAATGCATAGACACGATGCGGTATATCCAAACAATGGACTATTACTCAGCCATAAAACGGAAAGAAGTTCTGATACATGCTATAACATGGATAAAGCTTAAAAACATGCTAAGTGAAAGAAGCCAGTCGCAAAAGGCCACAGATTGAATGATTCCATTTATGTGAAATATTTGGCAAATCCATATTGACACAAAGCAGATCGGTGGCTGGCAGGGGCTGGGGGTGCAGGGGTGGTGAGAAGCGGGGAGTGACTGTTTAATAGGTACAGGGTTTCCTTTTTGGGTGATGAAAATGTGTAGGAGCTAGGTATTTAGTGATGGCAGTGGTAGGACAGTGCGAATGTACTAAATGCCACTGGTCGGACACTTTGAAATGGTGGAAATGGTCAATCTTATGTGTATTTTACCACAATAAAAAAGTATTCACACACAGTAAAAAGCACAAAAAGTGGTAGCACAAAAGAGTATGAAGGAAAAAATACGTCCCCTTCACCCATATTTCTACTCATTTCCCACAGGAAAATCCTGTTACTAGTTTCTTGCATATCCCAGAAAGATTGTTAAAACGAGTGCATATGTGTGTGAGTGTGTGTATGTTTGCCTTATTTATAAAAAAAAACAAAACGGAATCATGTTATATACAGTATTCTGTGTTTCATTTTTAAAAATGACTGTCTCGTGGATTCATTTCTGATCGGCACTGACAGATCCATTTTTTTATTTCATTTATTTATTTATTTTCTTTCCCCTGCCCCCTATTTTTTAATTTTTGGCTGGT
>NW_012151729.1:3618094-3708170 GCF_000956105.1 Propithecus coquereli
TTTTCAATAGTAATTTGTACCAGTGCCCACTAAATTATTTTATTAGGCCCACCCGTTAGTAAAATATATACATATATTTATTTGTGTATAAATTATATATCGAAACTATTTGCAAACATGTTATTATCAGATTATAAACACTACAAAACATTCACATAGAACTTTTAAAAAGGTGTGTTGCACTAAGTATAAAGAAAGCTTCTAATGTTTCTGCCTGCATCTTTTGAACCCCTGGGGTGCCCACACTGTACTCTGAAGGCCTCTGGTTTAGGCCATGGGCTTTTTTATCTTGTGTGTTGACTGGATAACCTAATCCACTGTAAGACGTGATTCTGTGCAAACACTATTTCGCCACCCCCTAGGGAGGAGACTCGGCTTAGGAGCAGTTTAGTGCTAGGAGCGGTGTAGTGCTGGCCATCTGTGCACCTGCATCTTAGCACATCTTTACGGGTGTATCTAGCTTCTCTTTCTTGCCTGAAGGGTGCAGAAATGGACCCTTAAATGGATCCAGAGAGGGGAAGGGGGTTATTCAAAGCTACATAGAACTGGGACTATAACAGCCACACCCATCGGTCCACCCAGGCTGTCACCGAAGAGGCCAGGTACCCAGGGCAGCTCCTCCTTAGCAAGGGGTGACATGGCCGGAGCTCCAGCTCCCCCAGGACACAGGGGAGCTTAGAATTGGCTTCTCAGGGAGAAGCAGCCCCCACCCTCCAAGGGGACCAGAACTTACTGTGGGAGCTGATGTACTCAGGAGATTTGCCTGGTCCCAGAGGAAGGGCCTCCTCATAGTAGTCCTCTGGCGGAGGCTTGTTGGGCAGAGGCGGAGGCAGGTTGGCTGCCTGTGAGGGGGACAAAGGAGGCATGGGAGCCCAGGAAGGGAGGGAAGCAGACAGAGGGGAGCAGTGAGTGGGAGGGAGGCAAGAGATCCCAGAATCCAGGAGCCAGTGTGAATGTGAAGCTGTAACTTCTAACAGTCACAAAGCTGGCAAAACTTGAGAGCGTGTTTATTTGTTCTGTGCTTCATACGCAATTTTGCAAGCATCGGGGAACCTCTGTAAGGTCTAAAAGCTTTGTGGATGGCCAAACAGTTCAATACTTTGATTGAACATGTGCAGAATTACCCAAAACTACAGTGAGTTCCGCAATACTCTGCAACCACACTGCATACACATGAGGTGCAGTACGACGAGTTAAGCGTAAGACCCATCACGTAGCGAAACAATTTTGTCCGAAGCTAAGATCTTAGCCGCTGGGCCAGGGGAACCTCAGCTTTACAGCTAAGTTCTGTCACTTACTAGTTGTAGGACATTGGGCATATCACTTACTCTCTCTAAGCCTCAGCTTTCTTATCCATAAAATGGGGATAATTGTGCCAACCTCATTTCATGTTATCAGCATGTAAAGGACATAGTTGTTACTGTTGGTGGTGATGATGATAATGAATTATGCAGATGACACACAAAGCTTCTTGTGATTATGGGCCCCTTTCTCTAAATCCATGGCCCGAAGGTTGAGCACCCTAGATCTGGTCCAATCTTTCATTTTGTAGGTGAAAAACTCAGCCTCAGAGAAGGGAAGTGATTTGCCCAAGGCCACACAGCAGAGTTGTAGGGAGGGCAGAGGCCACCTGATTCTAGGTCCAGAGCTTTTCCTGTCACCTGGTCTGTATTATGCAATCAGAGGTTGGGGTGGTGATGTCCTTTAGACCTGAGGGGGCAGATCAGGTCCCCACATTCTCCCTGCTCAGCACAAACACAGTGAGCACATCACGGGCCATTGAAATGTCCACACGGTGCTCTTTCTGCCCTTAACCACCACCCAAGAGAGAAAACAGGGTCTTGCACAGCCAGGAGGAACCCCAGGGTCAAGGAGAGAGCTTCCCTTGGCCCCTGGAGGAACAGAGGGCCTGAGGGTGGGAGAACCCAGGCCGCAACTCACATTTCTCAGAGATGGGCTCTTGGCTGGCTCAGGGCTGGCTCCTTTGCTGGGCTCCCCGTCGTCCTCTGGCATGTCCCGAAGGTCACTCAGGTCACAGTCTGCAGAGAGTCAGACCATGGGGCAGAGAAAGCCAGGCATGAGCACAGCAGCGGGGAGACGGCTGCATATGAGGCCTGGGCTCTACCGCCTCCTCCATTTAAGGGCCTTATTCCCCTGGAACTTCTCATCTGCAAATGGGCCACAGTCATCCCTGCCGTCTCTGTCTTGCAGGGTTACTGAGAGGATCGAATAAGATAATATTTGTTATGGTGCTTTGGAAATCTTTGAGAGCTATGTTGTAAAGGCACAGCGTTCCCTGTGTCTATCAGTCCCTAAGACTCCCTTCCCTAGGCCCCCAGCTTTCTCCCCGTGTTGAACAGGGCTGTCTTCCTCAGGACGGGGCAAGTATGGCAGCCACCCCACGTGAGTCTGCTCAGCTGCTCCCATGCCCATGGCAGCCCGTGGGGCTCGATGTAGCTCCATTTTCTGCAGAGCCACTGCACTGCTCCGCCCAGTGGCCGCTCACCTGGGCCTGGCAGGCGAGACAACACTCTGTGTGCCTTGCCTCCTTTGGCCTGCACGTTCAACCCTGCCATTCCTCAGCTCTCTGACATGATTTCCTATAACTATGCAGTTTTTGATTAGAATTTCAGAGCTGGCAGGGCCAGAGAGGCCAAAGGACATGTCCAATGTGACTCAGTGATGTGACGTTAGAGCCAGGCCTAGCCCAGGCTGGGGGCACTTCCACAAACACAGAGGGAGAGGATGGCTCTGTAGCCGAGGTCGGGAGAGGGCCGCTTACCAAATTCTTCAAAGAGGGACTCCACGAAGCTGGGCCCAGAGTGCAGGTCCGCCGTGTTCACATACAGGTAGGAGACCTCCTTTGCTGTGGGGCAGGAGGAGGACACACCAGCAGTGAGGAGGGAAGGGACCAGGTCTCTCCCCACCCCACTCGGACTTCAGCCACACAGGACACAGCACGCGGTCTGAGAAGCATGTGCGCATCCTAAATCAATTCACTGGTTTTCAAACTTTGTTTCCGTTTCTGCATTGCTACTGAGGATGCCTTTCTCCAAGTAAAAGGGTGCCCGGAAGCCCGGAATAGAAAACACATTACAGGGCTTCCAAGCAACAGGGACTCCTATGAGCACAGCGGGAACACTGCTGTCCCCTGTGAGGGCAGCAGGTGACACCAGCTCTGTTCTGTCACTGGGAAGTGAGGCTCAGAGAGTTACCTTCGCTGAGCACTGTGGGAGGAGGGCACAGCTCCTTAGAGTTTACTCAGCACTTACCGTCCTGTCCACGCCTCGGGCTGTAGAGCCCGGGCTGGGCAGGGGAGGGGGGCTTGCTGCCCCGCACACAGTGACGGCGGGTGGGGCTGGGAGAGGGGCCTGAAGGGTGGGGAAGGCAAGGCACAGAGACGAGAGTGTGTGTGAGTGCCATGCATGTCTGCCTGCTGTGTGTTGGAGTGCGTGAGTGTTCTGTGTGCCGTGTGCTATGTGCGTGTGAGGCGCATGTCAGTGTGTGTCATGTGCTGTGCGTCACGTGCCAGTGCGGTGTACGTGTGAGCGTGTGGAGGGCTGCGGATGGAGGGGCACGAAGAGCACAACCAGGGCCGCGGGGGAGAAGTGGGGCCCGAGTGGACGCTGGATCCCTGAATGTTCCCGGGGAGGGCGAAGGGAGGCTTTGCCATCCCGTGTGAGTGGAGCTGCTCCGGGCAGGCTGCCGGCGGCTGACCTGGGAGGGGCTGCAGGCTCTGCAGGATGGAGGCCACGGCCATCTTCTTCTCCAGCGTGGTGTCACTGAGGTACTCGTGGTCCAGAAGGCTGAGCAGCCCGGTGAGCTCCGGGAGCAGCTGCTCCAGCACTGGGGAGGGAGGAGGACGGAGCACAGTCACAGCTCTGGGGCCAGGAGCCTGGCCTCCCCCACCCACAGGAGAGGGCAACAGGGGCCAGAGGGCAGGGCCGGTGTGGCCGGCAGACACAGGGCCCCTCAGCTGGCCCAGTGCTGGCCACCCAGCTCCCTTGGGAGGGCCCCGCTCAGTGAACTCTGCGGGGTTCCTCTGGATCTCCCCACTCTGCCTCAGACCCAGGGGGCCTCGGCCTGAGGACTGGACCTCCCTGGGCTCACGCTGGCAGCTCTGAGCCCAGGCAGCCCCGAGCAGAGGTTCTTAGGCCTCCCTTCGTCCCAGGCTGCCCTCTGCTTTGGAGTCCTTCCTCGCTGCAGCTCGAGGCTCAGCGCAGTCTCAGGCCGGAGCCCCTGGCCACCAGGACACAGGCAGGAAAGGGAGCCTTCCTGTCCCATCAGTTCATGCGCTTCAATCTCTGGAACCTTCTGTTTCCGGTGCCTTGGCCAGAGCCAAACTAAGCATTAACCCTTCTCACCCCATGCCTAAAGCTGTCATTGCCATTCTCTCTCTCTGAGTTGTACTGGTGCTTATCAAACTTGAGCATATACAGATATCACCTGGAGATCTTGTCAAAGTGCAAATTCTGATTCAGGAGGTGCGGGGTGGGACCTGTGAGTCTGCATTCCTGACAAGCTCCCAGCGGCTGGTCTGGGACCATACTGAGTTGCAAGATCCTAAAGCACAGAGTCCTTCAAGGACAAGAGCATGCCAGGACCATGATGTCATCGATGTCTCCCTGCCGTGTAAAGTAGCTGGGGACTTGGTCTGCCTCAGAATGGAGGACCAGCTTCACCGCGTAGTGGCACCGTCCTGCTCTGCAACCCACCAAGCACTTGCGCACGATAGTAAAAGCTAACCTGTGTCGAACTATTACTGTAGGTTGTGCTAAGCCCTTTTATGTTTTATTGTCTCATATAAATCGCACATCAAGCATTTTATTATCTCCATTATATGGAGGATGAAAGTAAGGCTCAGGGAGGTTAAATAACTTCTCTGAGGTTGCATGGCTGGCAGAACCCACACCGAATCTGCTTCCTTCTCTCTGTTCAGCACAGAGCTGTGTTGTCTGGAGGCACTTTACTTGATCCTACCAACAAGTTTTGAGGCAGGTCCAATGATCACCTCTATGTTTTAGATGAAGAAACTAAGGTTCAGAGAAGCTAAGTAACTTGCCAGACATTACACAGAGGCAAGCAGAAGAGCCAGGACTTTAGCTCTGGCCGTGACGCCTAACTCCACGTGCTTCTCCCCAGCCTGGGCCCTCCTGAGGAAATGGGGAGACTCTGGCCTGTAGCTGCAGGGTCTGATTGTGTAAGAGGGGCTACAGCATCAGGCATAAGGGAACCCGCCATGGAGCCGGAGCACCTGCGTTCAGATTCAGGCTGCGTCATTCATTTGCCCTGGGACCTCCCGTGAGCTCCTTAACCTCTCGGTGACTCAGCTTCCTCACATGTAAAGGAGGGATAGTAGCAACACCTGCCTCCTGGGGCTGCTGTGAGGATTAATTATGCCATGCATGGAAAGTGCCTTGCCCGGCAGAGAGTACATGCTCACCACAAGTCAGCCATTCTTCCTGTCATTGTAGAATTCACCCCGCGGCTCTGGGTTGGTGTCTGTGTGTCTGACTCTCTGCTTCCTTCTCATCTAGTTTAGGGCAGATGACCACACTAGGACTTTCTTTTAAATAGAAATCTTACATACGGAGAGTGGCACTTGGGAAAACGCGATGACGTAGTCTCTCTGTGGCGTTCCATCATCGCCCCAAACTCGTTGACAACGAGCTGAAGGCTGACACAGACAGCTACCATCTCATGAGCACTCTCCGTGCCGGGCACCAAAGGAGGGGCTCTCCTTGCAGTTGCCCATCTACTCCCCACGGCACACCTGTGAGTAGTCCTGCTGGGACACCCATGTTCTAGAAGACGGTGTTGAGGCTGAGGGAAGCTACCGGATGGTTGCACAGCACGAAAGAGGTGGAGCCAGGCTGATTCCAAGTCTGCGTGATTCCTAGAGCTGCTGAGTCGCACAACTCTGGGGGGCGCTGCCCACCTCGAGAGCCCAGGCGAAAGGTGCCTGGAGACCCTGCTGCCCTCAGCCTGAGCCCCCGCCATGCCTCATAAGTGAGGGTTCTGGATGGGCAGGTTTCTCTCTTTAAAGCAGGAAATCGTTTTAGCTGAACTTCAGCTGTTTTCAAGGAAATCTTTTCAAATAGAATTACAAACCTCTCTGGCATCCCCCATAGACACACCAAACATCAGTTAACTCAATTCCAAAACATTTGCTGAGCACTAATTATGTGCCAGGCTGGCCACTTGGGGGAATCAGAAAAAACGAACGAGATGGTCCCAGCGGGCGTTCCCTCTCTCCCAGGCACGCGCGCTCACGGGTAATGGCTCACCAGGGAGGCCGTGGCAAACGCGACAAGGCAGGCACTGCAGGGCAGCTGTGATTATTCATATCTGAAAACTCACGACACGGCTCTGCTCGCCCACAGGGATGTCAGTGCTCTGGGATGCACAGGGCTGTTTATCCCTATTCCAGTCGTTGTAAAAGTTTTTGGTCTCTACTTTTAAAAATTATTGAGGACCCCAAAGAACTTTTGTCTTATGTGAATTGTATCTGTTAATACTTGCTGTATTAACAATTAAAACTCAGACATCCTTACAACACGGGAACACGCAGATACTTATGCCCCCGGCCTTCAGAGCTCCCACTTCATCACAGGGTGATGCCTGGAAACGTCACACATTCCAGGGTGTGCCTGGGAAACACCACTGTACACGCGTGAATCGGAGCAAAAACGGCATAATGCATTAGTACTGTATAAAAGCAGTTTTGACCTTACAACCCTGGAAGCACCTTGGTGATCTCACCCAGTCACCCCTCCATCCACAGGGACACCTTGAGAACTGCTGCCCTGCAAGGAATGACCCCAGATTGCTAAGCTTTTTGGGTTTCTTAAATCTGTTTCTCCTCCCTCCCTCCCTCTCCTTTTCTCTGCCCCCGTCTCTTTCCTTTTTCTCCTCCCTGCCTCCCTTCCTTCCTCTCCCTTCCTTTGTTTCTTTCTTTCCTTCTGTCTCTCTTTCTTTTTGCTGTGAGGTTCCAATAATTTCTTGTTGCTATCAGTAAGTGCCTATGTGTGGCAGCATTCTGGCTCCTACATGCTACACTGCTTCTACGTTAAGGTTTGTCACAGTAGTTTCTAAAGTAAGAACGATTAGGTTCCGAGTGAGTGCTCTGCATTTGAAAACCTGAGCTTTAGTCTGTGGTCCCTCATCCCAGCTGTAGACCGGAGCTGAGCAGGAGGCGAGCATCAGGCTAGTGAAGCTTCATCTGTATTTACAGCCGCTCCCCATCACTCGCATCACCATCTGAGCTCCGCCTCCTGTCAGATCAGCTGCGGCATTAGATGCTCGTAGAGCACGAGCCCTACTGTAAACTGCGCATGCCAGGGATCTAGGTTGTGCGCTTCTTATGAGAATCTAATGCCTGATGATCTGAGGTGGAGCTTAGGTGGTGATGCTAGTGCTGGGGAGTGGCTGCAGATGCAGATTATCATTAGCAGAGAGGTTTGACTGCACAGTAAATGTAATGAGCTTGAATCATCCCGAAACCATGCCCTTGACCCCCAGTCCGTGGAAAAACTGTCTTCCATGAAACTGGTCCCTGGTGCCAAAAAGGTTGGGTACTGCTGCTTTAGCAGTCAAGCTTTGTAATACCTTTTTTTGCTTCTTTCGTATCTTTGATGGGATTCTTAACATGGAAGCTTGACTTGTAAGAGCTTTTCGTTTGACTGAGATGTGATCACTGAAGTCCAAACAGACCAAAGGAGAAGGAAAGGGCTGAGTGAATCTGGGAGAAGCAGATGGAGAATGAGGGGCTGCCAGTTGTGGGGGTTTTGCAACCCGAAAGGAACTGGCGGGCATCAGGGGCAGAGGGAGCTGGAGCCACGGGCAAAGCCCAGCTGGCAGCGACTGTGCAAGACCCTTTCCCTGGAACTGTGGCGCAGTTCCCCTGTGCTGAGCAGTTAACGCGCATTATCTCATTTAATCCTCCGGTGCCCTACAAAGGAGAAAATGGGGTCTCAGCGAAGTGAAGTTACTCAGCTAGTAAGCAGCACAGTCAGGCCTTGAACCCAGGGCTGTCCAACCCTGCACCTGAATCCGCCATCAGCAGACTGCAGCTCTGCTCTGCACGGCAGAGGCCAGGAGGCCAGGCCGTGGCTGGGAGAAGGTGGGCAGATGTGGATGCTGGGCTTCCTCTCAAAGCCCTCCCCCTGAGGGCTGTGGGCCAGGACTTCACTGGGGATCTCTTCCCCGGTGGGTGGGAGACCCTGACTGTGGGGCTGAAGTTCCTGCTCGATGACCCCTCCCCACTGGGCTTGTCTGAACTTCAGAGACCTCACTGTGAAGATCTCAGAGAGGAAAACCAAGCCATTCCAAGCAAATACCTGACTTAACAGCAGGGATCTCATCCCAGAGAGAACCTGATATACATCATGGATACAGGAAACCTTCCAGCCAGTGTTCAGCTCTTCCAGAACAACACAGAGCTCACCCCGAGAAGCTAGCTTTCAATCACAGTGAATACAGAAGTGCCTTCTGTGACAGTTTCGTCTTTAATGCTGGAGAATCCAAACCACGGGTATTTAAAACATCAGAGAATTTAAACTGGGGAGAAATCATGTGGGTATAACACATATGACAAATGATTCTGCCAAGGCTCATACACACTGCCAGGACAGCAGCCTCAAACTTTAGCATGAAAAGACTCTCCCAGTGGGTTTGTTGGATATACACACTGCTGGACCTCCTTTCTAGAGGGTCTGATTCAGTAGGTAGCCTGAACTTGAATCCAGGAATCTGCATTTTAATGAGTGATTCTGACACAGGCAGTCCAAGTTTCAACTTTTACAAAATACTGCACCGGAGAAAATATACTACAGGGGACATCTATGAACATAAAAAATGTGGGAAAACCTCTCATATTCCTTAAAAAATTATCATTCGACATCTTCTGGAATAACTGAGAGTCAAGGTGGGAATAAGAGCCGGTACAGAAGATTATATAATAAATAGCTAGAGCCGAAGTCTCGCTTAGAATAGCACGCACAGTGGTTAGGGCTTTGGGGTAGACCCATGCGTATTGGGATTCTTGTGCTACCACTTCTGAGCTGTGCAATGATGGGCACGTTAGAAAACTTTGAGCCCTGGCTTTGTCATATGCAAAATGAGAATAATAGAATCCCAACCTCATGGCCAGGAGGACCAGGTGTGGTCCTGCTTATGAAGCACTTGGCATGGCACTGTGCCTGGAACAGCACTCACTGAATGATAACCACAGTGCATATTGCTGCTGTCAATGTTGCTATTCCCTAATACTCCCCAGAATGATGCAGCCTGCAAAATATTGATCAGATAGCATTAGGGACAGGTTTGTTATAGTTGTAGCAATTTCCATCAGGATGAGGGCTATCTCTCAGTACATAGTAGATGCCCACTGAACACTTACTCAATGAATACAATACTTAGATGACCTAGCCTAATTTTCTCATATCAAAGGTGTGGAAAGTGAGGGTCAAAGAGATTATTTGACTTAGCTATGGTCACACAATCAGTCGGGGAAAAAAAGTATCTAGTGTTAAATTCACACAAAATTTACACAAAGCTTGATGCTTCAGAGGAATTATGGAAGAGTGGCTAAGAGCACAGGCTGTGGATAATTGGGGGGGGTCCCCTTCTGGCTCTGTCATTTTGCAGCCTGGGGAAATTTCTTAACTTTCCTAAGCTTCCAATTCTTCATCTGCAGACTGTGGGGTGATGAGAGTAGTGGCTTCACAAGGTCATGGATGAAGAATATGAAATGAACTGATGTGCATGGTGCTCAGGCACCCGATGGCTACTCCCTTCATTCATGTGTGACTGCCCTTCTGAGTTCCAGCAGCAGCATAGGCACAAGGGAGGGGGCCATGGAGACAAGGGGACATCATGGAACTCTGCAAGCCTGACCGTGTGGACTATCCATGGCTCTGGCCCTGACACTGAACTTGGGATGGTTGTGGCAGAAGGAGCTGGTGGAGCCCCTTCCCTGGGAATGTTCACATCCCAGGGACCCCTCCACGCCAGGTGAGGAGACAACATCTTGTAGATGGAGGGGCGGTAATGCAGGAATCCTGTCCCTGTCATCCCCAGTTAGGAAAGATCTCATTCCCCAATTCCTAACCAGCCCTCCTCTTGTCTTTGTTCCTGGTCCAGGGCATCTATGCTTTCTGAGGGCATCCTAGGGCATCAGGACGGGACTGTATTTATGTCTAAAGTTTATTTAGAATCATGAATAAATTTCATCAATCTTGTTTGGTTTTGTTGAGTCTTAGGGAGGTGTGGTGAATTCAAATGATAAAAAAAATAAAGAACAACAGGAAGAAATGGACTAACCATTGTTTATAAGTCTACAGTCTTTTAAGTGGGATGGACAGGCACAGAAACCCAAGATGGGGGATATTTATTCTCTGGGTTGCACAAGAAGTTTTTCAAATAAATTTGCAAACTTATTTAAAAATATATCTAAGATTAGACCACTAAGTGCTTATTGTTCCTGGCGAGTGCCCAACTAAGAC
This sequence comes from Propithecus coquereli, assembly GCF_000956105.1. Classification (NCBI taxonomy): domain Eukaryota; kingdom Metazoa; phylum Chordata; class Mammalia; order Primates; family Indriidae; genus Propithecus; species Propithecus coquereli. The sequence continues at coordinate 3,628,600 of NW_012151729.1, forward strand.
TAAGATCAGTCTTCTCTCTGCTCCTCCACCCTCCTCACCTAACTGAAATCAAAATAAGATGTTATATGGCAGAAATTAAGCTGTCGGCAAAAGGCACCGTCACTTGCTCCCAGGATGTTAGCCCTGGTTTACATCCCTGATGCAGGCTGAGTGAAATCTTCAAGGCAAAGGTACTTACTTATCACAGCCAGTAAGGACAGGAGCTCACAGGAGGTCAGATTTATTTAGAGATCTCAAAGGTTCTGAGTCTAATTTCCATGACAGAAGAAAAGTGAATAATTAAATTTCAGCAAACCTGCAGGGATAATAAATGCTGTACTGGCTCCTACCAGGCTGGGTCTGGTGCTGGGCACTTTGACGCATGATCTCATTCCTGTGCACCTTTCAGGTTCTGGAATTTACAAAAGTGCTTGGAAACAGCTTGCAAGTTACAAGTTCATTAAATGCAAAGCAGTAAGAAGAAATGCAATTTCTCTTTTCCCTACCTCACCTTTTGACAAGCCTCTTTACAGAGATCACAGAGAAAACTCATCCTTCTCCATTTTCCAAGTCAGAGAAAATGCAACTGGCACCATTTAAAAATGGAAAATAAGAAGAATTCTCAGAATGTGGTTTTATGAAGAGCCTACAATTTTTCTTTTGGTTTACTCCAATTTCCTTTCTTATTTCCAAACAGTAAAATGACCCAATTTCTATCTCATAAAGGCTTCTGTTCTGGAGGAAGAACCAGTGCGTTACTTAAAAATTTTTTGATCGTAAAAAAAAAAAAAAACAAAAAAAATTTTTGATCGTGATTTTAGAGATGACTTTTCTATACTACATTTTAACAAGCTAGCATATTAATAGGATATGACCCATTATAATGGAGGGGAGGCAAGTCACCTTGGAAAGGAAAGCAGTATGCTTATTAGATGTGAGCTCAGTGTTTGGGTGGGGGGAAGGAAAGGAGGAAGAGCCTTTCCTGTGACCTTCAAAATCCTGCAGGCTCTTCCAGAGGGACCTCCCTCCAGGCTGCCCTCATGCTCTGTTCCTCAGCCTCTTAACCCAGGGACTTTGCATAGGCTGATCCCTCTGCCTGTCCGAACTCCTTTCCCCTGCCAAGCAGTCATGCCCTCTTCAGCTCTCCACCCAATCATGACTTCCTCAGGGATACCTTCCTTGTCCTGTTGGCTACACTCATTCCCCCTAATTTATGCTGACGTAGCACCACGTATCTCTCCCTGTAACACCTCACATAGTAAGGTTTTATATTTGCACGTGTATTTTTTGATTAATGTCAGTTTCCCTGACTTGAGCCTGCGCTCCTTGAGGGCAGGAACAGTGCCAGCTTTTGCTAGCGCCTGACACAGACTAAGTGCTTAAGTATTTGTGGAACAAATAAATTCTTAGAGCACATTTTTTTTTTCTTAGATCTGATAAAGTCTAACAGCTAATTAATGTGATTTTAAAACCAGGTCTGTCCTTATAGTGGCTCAACATAGTAAAGTGATGCTTGAAAAAAGAGGAAAAAAACCCAAAAAAAACAGGCCATAAAAAGTCCTGACTACAAAAGGAAGCAGAAGCCTGATTTCTCACTTGGCTAAGCTCCCAAATACTCTATTTTTTTGTACTTGTATCCCTCACATGGATAGAGCTGCCAGTTGACTGAGTGATGTACTTTTTGCAGTTGGTGGATTTTTTTTTTTTTTTTTTTTTGGAGACCAAGTCTCACTCTGTTTCCCAGGCTAGAGTGCCGTGGCGTCAGCCTAGCTCACAGCAACCTCAAACTCCTGGGCTCAAGCGATCCTCCTGCCTCAGTCTCCTGAGTAGCTGGGACTACGGGCACGTGCCACCACGCCCGGCTAATTTTTTTGTTTGTTTGTTTCTGTTTTTAGTTGCCCAGCTAATTTTTATTCTATTTTTAGTAGAGATGGGGTCCCACTCAGGCTGGTCTCGAACTCCTGACCTCAAGCAATCCTCCCACCTCGGCCTCCCAGAGTGCTAGGATTACAGGTGTGAGCCACTGCACCTGGCCCAGTTGGTGGATTTTAGTCCTAACATATAAATTGGGAAATAATGATAACTAATAGATTCTGAGCAACCTAAACTACCTGAGTTTTAAGTCCTGTTCTCCCATTTCCCAGCTGTGCATCGCTGGACACCGACAGGACTGGCCTGTGCCTCATGTGCCTCATGGGTGACATGCGTGCATATCTACCTCGTCAGTGGGAATAGGACTTGGTATGTGCGAATGTGCCTGGCACAGTGTCCGGCAGATAGCAAGCACTCAGCTAATGTCAGCCTCCTACATTACTCTCCCATTACTGCCAGAAGGCACACCCTGCTTTGAGAGACTTGCATATATTATTTACGTAAATTAATTCTTGCAATAAGGTGGGTGAGCCCCATTTTACAGGTGTGGAAACTGAGGATTGCAGGATGGTGAGAATCCCGGAGGAGCTCGTTGTTATGCCTCCCCCAGTTTTCCTTCGGGATGCTGCATCTGTCTGTGTTCAGCTCGGGGTTAACTCTGCAGAGAGGTCACCAGCTCCCCAGGTGAGGCTGGCAGAATTGTCCCTTCCCCTTAGGGGTTCAGAAATCTCTCCTTCTCCCGCCCACGATCTCTTCCAAGTTGCTGCAACTCTCCCCAGCTGGGGCCACCGGGACGTCTCCCTTCCTTCCTTTGAATTTATAAGCGCTTCTCTCTGAGTCCAAGTGAAGGCCAAACAGTGGGCAGAACGTCGAGGGGACAGCACTGGTTGGACTCGCATTGTTTATCACTAAAACAAACACTTCCTGTTGTCCCGGCGTGTGTAGGGAAGCCCGTGGTGCAGGCGGGCTGGAAAAGAATGACAAAGGAGCAGAAAAGAAAACCCAGCTGCAAGGCCAATGCCTCAGTCTTCGGGCTTCCCAGGAGCTAAATATAGTGGGAGGGAGGGCAGGGGGCAGTGAGGTCACCTTGGAAGACTTTTGTGTGTGTTAATTACAGCGGTTGCAGGAAACTGAATATCCTTTTATGCTGCAGAGAATAGCACAAGCTGGACTCCACGGGATAGGAACACAGAGACATTCATGAAGAAGGGAGGTGGCAAGGATGGCGGGAAGAATTGGGACTTGGCCTCAGAGGACTTCGTTGGGGTTCCAACTCCTCCCACTTGCTGGTGTGTAGTTTCGGGTGAGCTATTTAACCCCTCCAAGCGCCATGTTCCTTTTCTGTAAGAAGGGGTTTGGAAACCCACCACAGGTTTGCGTGAGGGGGAAACGGGCGATGGCTGGGCAAGGGTCTGTGAGCCGTGGGATTGTCATTAGAGACGGTAGCACAGTTCTCTGACCTGCCCTTCCAGGGAGGCAAGAGGTCAGGGAGGTAGTAGGTCATAGGAAAGCAGGTCATGGGGGAGTTCTGGGTGACACTCTTCCCAGGAGTCAGACCAGGGTGACAGGCTCAGGGAAGCTCCACACCTTCAATGGCCGTCGTCGCAGCAGCTCTGCTCAGGTTCCTGTCCCCTGTCCTCCACCAGGAGGGCCCACGCTTGGAGCACCTCGTTTCTCAGCTCTGGGCCCCTAGGGAAGCTGTAGCTTCCTCCCATCCAGCCACTTCCAGACCACACAGGAGGGGTGGGGGCAAGCCACTGGCTTCCGAGCAAATTAACTTGGGCTGTGGGATGGGGCTCTCCCAGAATTGTTCCTTTGTCTGCGGATTCCTCCCTGTTTAGCTCACAAAGGAAATGGTTCCAGGAGGAAGTGGAAAACTGTGACACACACACTTATCCCCCACCACCTCCGGCTCCCAAGATGGCAGCTGTTTCCACGTTCAGCAGCCGATATCATCTCCTTCACACAAAGGCTTGTGGGAGGAGGAGCAGGGGGTGGTCTGGAGTGCTCCACGGTAAAAGCAGGTAGGATATTCCAGCTCTTAAGTGATGTTCAATCATAATGGCCCTGTGAGGTAGGTTCTGTTTTACCCACCATTTTACTCATGAACCAAGTTGGGCGCAGAGAGGCACAGCCATTTGTCTAAAGGTGCACAGCTAGCAGGCTATGATTCAAACCTAGACCTGACTCTAGAGCCTGAGTTTTCAACTGCTGCATTATGTGGTACCTTTGGCCTTCTCCTTTGCACAGGGGCCCCACACCCCAAAGCTTGCTGGACCCAGCAGTGAGCGCCTCACGACCATTCTCCACCGGTGTTCATTCACTCCACGGGGCTCGGCTTTCTGCTTCGGAGAAGTCTGAGTCTGAAGACCCATCTCACCGCCCTCCTTTGGCAGACATCAAAGCCTTTGACTAGGGGTCTCTGGATTATGTACATAATAAAGATACCCAAGAACGACGGCCACCATTTATTGAACGCTTCCTACATGCTGGGAACTGTGCCTAACACTTTTATTTCTTTTTTGAAGAACAGGTGGACAAAGATGGGATCAATCCTAATCCTTGCTTCATGAGATACTCTCATCATTGGCCCATGCATGTCCCACTTTTTGTTATTTATTTACATAATCAGTTATTTTTGATAATGTAGTAAGCACCCACAAACCTACCATTCCAAGCAAAAGGATCTTGACAACGTCTTACATCTAATTTAACTGTATGATCCACCCTCCTGCCTAACCTGCCAGAGCTAACTATCATCCTAAATACTGTGTTCATCATGCCTTTGCTTTCCCCCGTGTGTAGTTTTATTGCGACTAGACGTACTTCTGAAAATACATATTTTAAATTGTTGGTTGTTTTAAACTTTATTAAAAGGGTATGATGCTATAAGTAACCTTTTGTGACTTTTTCTTTAATATTATGCTGCTAAGATTTATCCATATTGCTGCCTGTCACCATTTTCATTCATTTTGACTGTTATGTGCTATTCCACTGTGGGAATATTCTCTGCATACTTTGTGCCTATTACCCCCTTTAATCGGTGCAGCAACTCTATATGGTAGGAACTCCTCTTATCCCAGTTTTATTGACAGGAAACAGAGGCCTAGAGAGGTTAAACTTGCCAGAGGCCACAAGTGCCAGGCTTGGAAGCTTTCTGGCCTCCACCGTGCATGGTGTTTTGGAGCACTGGAAAAAACACAGGCACTGCAGCCAGAATATTGGGGCTCAGGGCCCAGCTCCACACTTACTGGCTGTGTGGCCTTGGGCAAGTCGCTGCATGTCTCTGAGCCTCAATTTCCTCGACATCAGAGTGGGGTGACCCTAACTTCCCTGCCTACCTCGCGGGCCTGTTGTGAGACTCAAGTCTGACCGTGCCGGTGGGAAGTGAGAGCGCTCTGCCAGATGAAGTTTTATAAACTGGCGAATTGCGATTAACAATAAATGTGCTATCCTCCCACCTGCCACCCAAATGAAACAACAGAGCGCATCCAGAACTCAGGAGATGGGACTGAACAGCACCTCATTCAGAAAGGTAAGGGATTAGGTGGGCAATCAGCTCACAGAAACTTCCGTGTGATCAAGGAACCAGAAAATCATCAACAGATACCACAGGCTGTACTAATAGGAAGCTATTTATGTATTTGGCTTTGTTTTGTTCAGTAGAGTTTTTAAAAATTATTTTTTACTATTTCTGACCTATTTTCAATATCTGAGTACTGTTTGCTCATGGTGTTTCCTCTGCATGACCTATTCTCCTCCAACTGCTAACTTCTAGTAGCTGTGTGACCTCAGGCAAGTTACTTACCTTCTCTGTGTCTGTTTCCTCATCTGCAAAATTGGGATAATAATAATATCTATCCCTTACGGGGCTGTCATGAGGATCCAGTGAGGTATTACATAAAGCGCTTAGAACAGTTCTTGATGCATGACAAGTCGACTGTGATTATTATCTAAAATCTCCTTCCTCCCCAGACAGGGCTCACTTAGCCTTTGAGAGTTGGTTTAGATGCCACTTTCTCCAGGAGCCTGGTTCTGCCTTGCTGGACAGGTGAAGTTACCTCGTTACCTCGTTCTATGCTGCAGAGCAGATGACTTGATTGATGTCCCTCTTCACTACACTGCGAGTACGTGAGAGTGGCGGTGATGCCCGACTTAGCTTTTGCCCAGCCACCCAGTGCCCAGCAGGTGCAGCGGGAAGGGACTAACTAACTGGCAACCTGGGATTCATAGGACAGACCCAGACTAGAGGAGCCCTGTGAATCCTGCCTATGACAACTGTCTCCAAGAACAGAAGGGCTCCTTGGGGGGTGGGGGAGAGGCAGGTGGAGCAGACATGCTCTCGGGGGACCTGGGGGGTTTGGGGAGCAGGCCTGGACCAGTGGGTGGCAGCTCTAAGACCACAATATTAGGTTCATCGTATGGAAGAACTCTCCAGCAATCTGAACAAAGAGAGGCTGACAGATGTCCCATCCAAGAGGGATGGAGCCCAGGTGGGACAGCCCCTCGGCAGGAAGGCTGGGGATGAGTCAAGACAGCAGGTAGTTGTGGCCTGTGAACGGGGGTGACAAACACCCAGAATCAAACCTGGGATGTGCCTTTCCTTACCCAGGGACCCCAGGCAGGTGACAGCACCTCACTAAGCCTCGGTTTTCTGTAAGACAGAGATAATAAGAGCACTCGCCTCAGAGAGCTGTGGCAAGCAGCAAGGGAGATACATACGAAGAATGCTACGCATTGCACCGGGCACGCGTGAATCATGCTGTAAGGGTTTGTTATTACTGATGTTGCTGCTGTTAGTGATCACAGCGGAATAAGCCAGGGCCTAGACTAAATATTCTGGGTGGGATCTCAGAATGACCACCCCGACTGTCTGTCCAGGTAGAAAGTCTCCCTCCCTTCCTTCCTTCCTCCTCACCTGCCAGAGCCTCCCCGTGCTAACCCTGGATTTGGTTCTGGGCTGGCTGCCAGGAATCCACCCGCTAGGAGGCTGTGCTTGGGCAGGTTTGGGAGACCCCTGGGGTGATTTCTGCCTCCAGAGTTAAAGTTGGGGATCCAAGAAAATGTTGATTGAAGCTTGTGGAAATGGATGCTTTGAGTTGTGCAGTGCCCCAGACAAATATCTCCTTTGCTTCCCCATTAGACTAAGAATGTTGTACAATTAGCCCTATTTCAGAATGGAGAGTTTTATGTGTCTGCTCTTCACCGTCAAGGTGAGTTAATCTCACAGCCTGCTGCTCACCTGAGGTATCTGCTGCAGCTCCTAACTGGCCACCTCTTTCCAATCTCTCCCGTTGCAATCCAGTGTGAGCTCGCTGCTGGCTTTAATAATTTCCCCAAATTGCAACACACAACCTCTTCCTGCTCGCAACTCATCAACAGCTCCCCGGGGCCCACAACACCAGCTTCCCTTTGCGACACAGATGATGAAAGATCGCCACGTGCTCCGTGCACTCCCTGTGGATTCTCCCCAATTTCTCTGTAATCCCAGCCCTTCCCGGGGTGGGCAGGCAAGGCGTGAGACTGAAAGTACGGGAGAGAGAACTCGGATTCCTCTCTAATTTATTAAGAAAGGCGATCATTTACAAACCTGAATTTTATGCATTTGCTTTCTTTTTAAAAAAATCAAATGCTTCCTGTGTGCTGAGTGCTTTCCCTGCGTGAAATCACTGATCACTCCTAGGTAGGTAGGAGATTGTTATCTCCATTTTTTGTTGAAGAAACTGAAACTCAGGAGGTTAAGTGGAAGGAATAGAGCCAGAATTCAAACCCGGGCAACTTGACACCACAGCCAGCATGCTCAGCTCCTGCGTTATCCCGCCTCTATTATTAGTTACAGATTACACGCGACACAGTCTCTAAGAGCCTGGGACACACCCAGCTGCGGACCCGGAGAAAAAGGCCCGAACTCTTCGGAAGAATGTTGAAGCTCCATTTAACTTCTACCTGCTCTTCTGGGCTCTAGGCACACTGCCCTGCTTTGCTTCCGGAGCACACTTCGAGACCTTTCTTCTTTCCTCTCCACCGCTTTCTCCACCTGCAGGGGCCATCCCCACAGTGTTCCTTAGAAGTGGCCCTTGAACCCTGTGGTCTTTTATGTATTTTCTTTGATGGACACTGACTAGATACGACCTCAAGTCCCAGGCATCAGTGACCAAGTTTCACTTTCTCTGCCAGGTTAGGAGATTCAGGGGCACAGGGACCCTGAGCTTCCCCTGTGAAACCTCTCAGAGCTACACCTGGCTGCTGGCTGGAGGTGAGGAAAAGCCATCAGGCTCTCTGGCTTCCTGGCACACGCCCAGGAGAGCAGTTTTTTTCTTGGTTCAAGTAGAGCTAAAAAAGTCCCCCTTGGTTTCATATCAGCGGGATCTGCTTTCAGCAAACCCTTCAACAAGAACGGGCAGGAAGAATAAATATTTATTCTACAAATGAATAAATCTGATTCCATCTTCAAAAGAAAGCTTTAGTATAAATTATCATAATTTCTGTATTCTAAGATGCCACTGATTTGGAGATGTTTTTATCTATTGAGTAACAGCTTTTTTTTTTTTAAAAAAAGAATGAAATGAATAAATTAATATGTCAATTGTAAGATATATTCTGAGTTTTAAAAAAAGTGTCTCTGTATCAATGAAATTAAAAAAAAATATGGTCCAATTTAATTTTTATTTTTTTCTTTTGGCTCTGGTGCTCTTAGACAAAAAGGCTCCCAAACATTGGAACTAAGCCGTGGTGAGGCACGGGTAGGTGTTAGCAATGTGTCCTGGCCAAGTCCCAGCACTGCACCCCGTGGGCAGCAGGGTCCCCGAGGACACTTCACAGCTGCCCACGCACCAGTGGCGGCTCTGAGGCCCTGGGAAGCCATGGGACGGGCTTTCTCCCCAACAGAGCTGTCTGTGCTCTGCAGATACCTCGTAATCACGTTAGTGGTCCTGTGCAAAGCCAAATGGGAGGACAACATGTCACCTTAGGCAAGATGCTGCCCCTGAGCCTCAGTTTCCCCAGTTGTAAAATGAAGGGCATAGGATTAGATAGGTGGTTTTCAAACGCTCTTCTGATGATGCCTGTGGGATCTGTGCAGCTTCCTCAGGAGCTGCCCTGGGAGCCGGAGGGATGGAGGGGCCCGTGCTCGGTGTTCTCTTTCCTACTTCACCAGAGCGGCTCTATTGCTTAAGGTTTTGTTTGCAAAAGGTTTCTGATGCCAAAAGCAATTTGGAAACACTGGTAAATGGCATTCTGGGGTTCCTCTGAATATTACTCTTGAATACACGCTCCGTCTGGACACACCCTCAGAATCCTTCTCACCACAGGGCTCCGAGCAGACACTCCCAGTCTCCCTACAGCCTAACCTAGGGGTGGGCAAACATTTTCTGTAAGGGACCAGACAGTTCCTATTTTAGGCTTTGCAGGCCACATATGGCCTCTGTTTCGACTCTGCCCTTATAATGAGAAAGTGGCCATAGACAATACATAACGAATGGGTGTGGCTGTGTTCCAACAAAACTTTACTTACAAAAACAGTGGCGGGCCAGATTTGGCCCACTGGCTGAGGTCCTTGCACCATAACAGTTCCATCTTAACGGTGAAGTAGCTGAAGCCCAAAGCGGGGATTCCAGGACCTGGGCTGGGACCCCGTCTCCCCACAGCGAGTGTGCGTCGCTGCTCGCTTAGCTGTGACTCTTGCCCTAAATTGAACCGCAGGCACTTGGGGACCGCAGGGCTGAGGGAATGCTGCCCGAAAAAGACACGTGCTCCACTTCTCTCTCGCAGGAGATCAGTTTTCCTCTAGGTTCTTAGAGGGCTATAAAAAGCCCCCGACATGCCTCCTGTGAGGCAGGCTGTCCGCGAATTCCCCAGAACTGGTATGACTGCAATGCGGTGCCACATTCTGCCCCCGCTGCAGCCCGACAGCTGTGCCAGGGAGGAGGATCACGCCGGGCCAGCGCCGCACCTCCACCCGCACTTGGGGTGTGGCTGGGATTCCCGAATGAAATTTCAGAGGGAGGACAAACCCTGCCTGGGCCCTCCGGGGCCAGCCTCTTGGTTAATTCCAGGAGGATGAGACCTTCTTGAATTCTAAATACCAGAACTCCGAGGCCACAGCGGGAAGCACGAAGGGTAAGAAATAAAACCACACACGGGCTGCCTGGCTGTGCCCTGGAATTGTTCAGCTCTCCTTTTCCTCCCCTTCCTCTCAGCACTCTCCTTGTCCCCACCTTGAAATCTTTACCTAGTGAGCCCCTGTGGCTTACTCAGCAAGCCCCTCACGTAACTGACTTGGGAATAACCCACCAACACTCACAGAGAAGCAGCGGAGAGCAATGGTAAAGAACTTAGGTTTGAAGGCAAGTCAGGCTGGGTAAATAAATAGATTCTTCTAAGCCCCAGTTTCTTCATCTGTAAAATGGGGATAATACCAGTATCTACTGAGTCCTGGTGAGTGCTCAGTATTGAGTAGCACTTGACTGTAACTATTAAGCATTTGCTATGTGTTAGACACTGGGACTACCATGCAGAAGACAGTCCCAGACCTCAGGATTCATAGATATGTAGAAGAGACATTTCAGTAAGTGCAGTAAAATCTTCTAAAAGCTCAGACTGAGTAGGGTGGTGGTAACCCAAAGTCAAAGGGGAGCTAGAAGCGGGGATGTGGCAGGAAGTTTCCACAGAGAAGGGATGCTGAGCTGGTCTCTTTCAGGAAGGGGAAAGAGCAGAGTCATCTTTTGGAACCTCGGTTTTTGCATCTGCCCAATAGGGAAAATGTTTCCACTGCCCACTTCATAGGGCTGTCGCCAGGGTTAAGAAGAGAAACTCAGGGCTGGAAGGGGCCCCAGAGAAAAGACTTTAGTGGTAAATTCTCCGCCTGATGAATTTCCCTATTACACAGGTTCCTCCTCGTCCACAGCAACCCCCCGGTGCACGACTGCTAAGTGCGACCTGCAGGGTTACCGTGGGGAGAGGTTGCCTGGCGTCTGCACGGAGCACTCTGTGGATGCTCAATGTCCCTGGTGCTAAGCTGAAATGAATACAACTGGTGAACGTCAAGGTGCTCCTAAAAGTTAAAAACGTTATGAAAATATATGTTCTCACATCACAGAAGCAAGTATCTGGGCTGGGGCCAGGATGTGGGAATTCTGCTTCCACATCTGGATACATTTCCACGCTGGCACTGTGTGCTGGGACATTTATTGGAGGCTGGAGTTCACAAAATCTGGGAGTCCGTGGTGGAGGGCAGGGCAGAGGTGGGGAAGGAGAGGCTGAGACATACACAACACATCTCTGGAAGTCCACTTTTCACAAAGATATTTTGGGGTAGGGAGATTAAGTATATTAGGGACTATAATACAAATTTGCATGGCATTTAAAAGATAAAACGAGACATTTCATGCTTTCGGAAAGCTAATTCGGATAATAGACCCAGACCCTAAAGTCTCACTTCGTTGAAAAGTGTAAAAGGCAGAACTAGAGTAAGCGTCAGGGAATCCAGGAAGGCGCTTGAGCAGGGTGAAGGGTCACGACAAAAGCAGTGTGTGAGAAGAGTGGTTGTCACCCGTGAGAACATGAGAATCACCTGGGGGCTTTGCGAAAAGTGCAAGCTTTCCAAACCTCCTTCCAGACTCACTGATCAGGTCTTCGGGGGTGTAATTTCAGAAGGCTCCACAGGGGATGACTGTAAGCCTGGCTGCATTTGAGACCCACTGTTTTAGACAAACAGGGAGTGGTCCTCAAGGCAGGCTGGAGAAGGCGAGAGTAGAAACAGGAAGCTCCTATCGGAGGCGACAGGATATAGAAGCAGCAGCTATCTAGGGGACATTTCCCAATAACTGTCAACAGGACTTGGGATTTGATTGCATAGAGGATGAAGGCAATGGAAATGACAGATAATGATGAAGACTATGTTTCTGTTCCTAAAATGAGAATCATTGAAGTGGAGAATCCTGGAGCTACAAGTGGCTATATCCAATGTCCATTCTGTGAATTGTGTACTCTCGCTTTCATTTATTCATCATCTCAGCAGACATTTATGGAGCACCTACTATGTGCCAAGCATTACACTAGGTGCAGTGAGTGAGGAAAGAAGGCCCTGCTATCGCAGAGCTCACAGCAACAGCTGATTCAACCCCGTAGTTCATTGTGATTGTGAAAATGGCAACCAGTGAGAGGTACTGGGTGCTCTGAGCATCTACAACAGGGAGTGTAGCTCAGGAGGTTGGGAAACGTTGCCTGGAGGAAGTAATGTTTGAACAGAGGGCTAAGGACGGGCAGGGGTGAACCAGGTGAAGGCACAAAGTATTCAGGTTGGAAGGAGCAAGGCTAGCGTGGGGAGAGCCCAGGACAAGAGGTAGGCAGGGGACTGAAGTGAGCTGGTGAAGTGGGCAGAGCGCAGAGAGGACAGGCTTGGGGGCCACCACAAGGACAGTAGTTTGTATCTTACAAACAATGCAAAGCCACTGAAGGGTTTAAGCATGATCAGATCAATAGTTTTAGATAACTGTCCTTAACTGCAGAGGCCGTCTTCTCCCCAAATTCCATCATATAGTATACATCTAAATAAAAGAGGATGCTGTAGGTTGAAGTATACACTCTGAGAAGTCCTATTTTCTGTGGTGTGTGGAAACGTCATGCCTATGGAAACCTCCTGAATGTTAGATGACAATAACCCTTAACCTACATAGTAATGTGGTCCCCGTAAGAGCCATTCATTGGCTTCCCTGTGGCCACTCAATCTCTGCTTCATTATGTCCATGGGCAACTCCTAGTCTATCATTTAACATTCTTTTCATTTTTTTTTTTTTTTTGAGACATGGTCTTGCTCTGTCACCCTGGGCAGAGTGCAGTGGTGTCATCACAGTTCACTGCTACCTCGAAATCCTGGGCTTAAGTGATCCTCTTGCCTCAGCCTCTCAAGTAGCTGGGACTACAGGCGTGTGACATGATGCCTGACTGATTTTTCTATTTTTAGTAGAGATGGGGTCTCACTCTTGCTCAGGCTGGGCTCGAACTTCTAAGCTCAATCAATCCTCCTGCCTCAGCCTCCCAGAGTGCTAGGATTCACCCAGCCAACATTCTTTTAATTCGTATGCTTCTCTTTGATCAAGCCCAAATGGGGCTCTGTTTGACCTGTTGCACACCCATCTGGAGAGACTTCCTATTACTTCTTAAACAGGGCAGCTAGTTTGAGAACTGATCCCATGTCCCCCCTTCAAATTTAGTCTTATTCGCAAACACCCCCATTTCCTTCAATAACTCCTCACGTGGTTGCGTTGTTATCATAAAAAGAGAAACAGGAAGGGCCATCTGATTTGGTGGTGAATAAGAGTGGGTTCAAGACTGGGTCACTTCGAGCTTGAGTTGACCTCTGAATGGAAATGTACTACAGGTGGGAGGAAATGCAGGAAGGGAGCCCAGCTCGCGGCTGATGATGGACATCTGAGAGTCGCCCTCACGGAGGGATTTGGCTCTCTGTCGGAACGAGCACAGACAGAGGGCTGAGGTGGTGGGGAGCTCGGGGGGAGAGGGGGCAAGAGACCGTAAAGAAGGTAGAGCAAGAAGACAAAGACAGAGCAAGTGAGGAGATAAAAGGAATGGGAGAAGATGGGAAATAATGATTAGTAAGCACCTGCTATGGGCCAGGCACTAGGAGCTGGGCAAATATTCTCGCAATTCAGTCTCCCAACTCTGGGTGTCATTATTCCTGCTTTACAGACTGAGGGAACTACTTAGCTGGGTAACTTGTCTTAGGGCAGGAGAGGCCCAGAGGCTTTGAGCACCTATAACAGTGGGATGGAGGCAGAGAGAGAGAGCAGAAAAGGCTTCCTGGAGGGATGGGGTGGTTATGTAACCTAGACTTATTTGACTCCAAAATCCATGCTTTTCCCATCTGCGCAAAATAGGAAAGACCACGTTAGAAAAAAGTAGAGAGTCAACAGAGCTACAGAGAAGTCCAGGAGCTGAGACTTGGAAGAGGTGAAAGATCGGACTTTGGTCCAATGGAAGTGGAAGCCACTTGTGATCCTTCAGAAGGGCTCTCAGCAGAGGGTGTGATCGGAAGCGAGGCTGCAGGAGGTGGAAGGAACATGTGGGAAGGAGCAGGAGGCTGTGAGTGCCGACCACTTATTTGAGAAGTGTGGCCAGGAGAGGGAGGAGGAAAATGTCTGGGGGGGTGGGCACACAGATGGGTTCACTTTTTTGTTCAGTGGCAAGTTTTTTGTTTTTTTTCCTCTTTTTTTTTTTTTTTTTAAGAGTAAGAAGGGTAAGAGAAGCTGATGGTATCCAAAAACAGGATTGTTTTTCTGGACCAAAGATGAGAATGGAGTAATGATAGGTTCTTGGCAGAGGGTGGGGAGGGAGGAACTTACTTGGCAGGGTGCTCACCCACGTGAAAAGGGGGAGTTGAAACTGATATTTGAGGGAGAGACAGACAAAGCCCTGATGAAAATGGAGAGGCCAGACTGCAAGGAGGCAGTGCCCGGTGACCAGCAGAAGCCTCTGTAGGAACCGAGAAAGGTTAAGTCCTATGGCCCACGTGACTACTCACACCCACTGCAGAATGTGGCTGAAATACGAATACTAGACTACATCCATTGCCTTTTCCCATGACATTCCAAACGAAGGCATTGAAGTTCAGAGAAATTCAGTAACCTGCCCAAGGTCATACAGCTTGAAACTTGCAGTCAAAACCCAAACTCTGTCCATTCTCTGAACCACTCAGCTCCACTGAGTCCCTAGGCTGACAAAGATGACCTCCTGGAACAGGTTTGGATGGAAAAGATGATTAGAATACGGATACGTGCTCTTTTCAAAAGACCATTATTGATAGAAGGAGTAGGGAATGAACTTGGATGTCAGGGAGGAGGTATGTCTGCTTAAGAAGTCACAGCCTTGGGGACAGAAAGTGGGTGGTGTCACTAGAGGAAGAGTTTGTTTGGCCAGTGGAAGCTGGAGGGAACATGTGGCCTTCCTCATCTGGATCTCAAAGCTGGTCCAACAGAGGCAAGACACACTCAGCATGAGCTCTTCCATCATCTCGTGAGCAATAAAAATCTCATTCAATGAAAAACAGAGCGTCAGATTATTTCTTGAGTTGCCCAGTAGACCATATGATCACCCCATGAACAGGGAATGCAGCAAAAGAAACTCCCATCCTGGGCTGAATTCAACTGCAGTAGTTGGAAAAGAACTAGTTGTGAAGTAGAAAGGAAAGGAAGCTTGGGGAAATCAATCACTTCACATGAACCAGGGAAATCAGACATAATCTTGGACATTAAGAAGGCAAATTTTAAAAATCAGAGGAAATTCAGCCAAAAGATTTTAAAGACAAAACGGTTCAAGGAGAATGGAAAGTTCACAAAAGCAAAATTGGGGTGACATAAGTACAGTCAGTAGGCTTGAACAGACAGAATATGTGAGAGACAAGGGACACATCACCTTATGTATTAGTATATTTATCAGTCACTCAGAAATGTCATTTGGACAATGGTCCAGTTACTGAAGGTTAGAGATGGATTTCCAAGGACAAGTACCATAAAGAAACTCCAGGAGACAAACAAGATTATGACATGTTCTCTGTCTCAGTGGTAAGCAAAGCTGTCTGACTCAAAACAGAGCAGGGACTCAAAAAATATCATCAGAGTTGGACCAGCTTGTGGATGGAAGAAGTGAAGTTCTATAAAGCAGTTTTATTATGTTGACTCTGATAAAAAAAGATTATAATTATTACAATAGCCAGTATTTACTGAGTGGATCCCATATGCTAGGTATTATTTGAGGTACTTAAAATGCATTTAATATTTACAACAACCCCAAGAAGTAGGTATTATCAGTATCCATAATTTATCTTCATCTGAGGATAGAAAGTTAATTGTCCTGTAGAAGGTAGTGTCTACAGTCATGGGGTTTACCTGTGTGTTACCATCACCAAAGATTGATTCTCTTTGTATGATATTCATGAACCAGGAAATCTTGCTGGAAGGAATTCCATTATAATAGACATGGTTTCTGTGTCTGTTACTGTATCACATGAATCCTTTTTTCCTCATGGGAAGATGCATATCCTGTTAGAAGAGAAATCCTACCTCCCAAGTTTGTTTCCATTCTCAAGTCACTTGACATTGATGCCAAACTTTTATGCTGCCATTGCTATGGAACCTCTGAACGGTGAGACTCAGGTGTGATGGAGGTGCCCAGGGCCTGGGGCAGGCAGATTTGGCATCTAGGCTCTGCTCTAGGGCTTGGGCAGGTCACCTGCCACCACAAAGGCAATCTACAACAAGCTTAAGATCCGGACTTTGATGTAGACAGAGCCGGGTTCAAACCCCACCTCTGTGTCTCACATGAGGGATGACTGTGCCAATTAATGTCAGTGACCTAACCCTGCTGTTATGGACTGACTCGTGTCCCCTGCCGAATTCATATGTTGACGCTTTAACCCATGTGACTGTATTTGGAGATAGAGCCTTTAGGGAGGTAATTAAGGTTAAATGAGGTCATAAGGGTGTGGCCCTAATCTGATAGGGCTGGTGTCCTTATAAGAACAGGAAGGGACACTAGAGATCTTGCTCTCTCCATGTGTGCACAGAGAAGAGGCCATGTGAGGACACAGCAAGAAGGTGACCTTACGAGCCAGGAAGAGAGGCCTCCCCAGAAACTAACGCTGACAGCACTTTGATCTTGGACTTTGAGCCACCCAGAACAGTGAGAAAATAAATTTCTCTTTTTAAGCCACTCAGTCTTTGGTATTCTGTTATGGCAGCTCTAGCTGACTAATACACCTGCTTAGCCTGCTTTCCTGTGAAGTGACATTAATGACAGAACCCTGACGGAACTCATAGCCCCCTTCTCATGGGCTGTTCTGAGAAGCCATGTAAGAAGCTGAGCATGGAGACTGGCACATGGGAAGAACCTGATGATTTCAGTTATTATTATTAATACTGAAGCACGGTTTCCTCCCCAGTCCACTGGGCATGACAATCCCACCCCTCACACGGCAGGTATGAGGTTGAAATGAGACCTGTGCTTCTTAAATCTTCCCTGACAACACAAGAGGATGCATACCTACCTGGGGACAGGGCACAACAAGAAAGGCCTGCTGGAATAATTTTTTAAGTCTCATGTTTTATTTTAGACACACATACAGATTTTGCATTCTAATTCATAAGACAGGCATGTTTACAATTATTTATCAGGATAGAAAACCGAGGATCTAGACAGACAAACTGGTCTTATGCGCCTCAGCCATGTGGACACTGTACTTGCATTTTGAGATGGCCTTTGCAAGTCACAAAGAACTGTTCTGATGTGAGGATTTAGGAGTATTCTCTTTTAAAAAAATCAACATTACAATTAATCAACTTGAAGTGCACTATAACGTGTGTTGTATATTGCTAATTAAAGCACTGCTAGTGAGCTCCTACTATGTCCCAGGAACCGCGCCAGCAGACTGATCACACTAGATCCACTCCCTGCCTTCCTGAAGCTTCCTTCCAGCCAGGGGAGGCAGACACTAAACAGGTAGGCAGGTAACTAACTCTCCAGAATTGTGACAAGAACTGCGAAGGAAGAAAGTAGGCTACAAAAGCATGCAGCAGGGGAGAGGGCCAGAGCCCTCGAATGTTCTGAACATGGAGAGATTTCCCCGTAAATCCAGCTTCCTGGGAGGAGTCCTCTGGGGACGGCCTCCAGAAGTGGAGGCGGTGGTAATCAGCATTTAATTTAAGTGAATTATTGTCACCCTCTGTCTTAAGAGGACAGTCTACTTCCCAAAAGTCTGGATACGCCTAGGTATGGATTTGTGTACTGGGGACCAGACAGGGTGGTATTTGACAACTGCCAGGGGGGTGAGAGGGTAGGGGATGGTCCTCTTTGCTTTAGATGTGTGATGTGGGGGGTGGGGACAGTAGGACTGAGGGACATGAGAGGTGCCTCTTCTCTTTTTTTTGTTTTTCCTCCCTGAGGGGTGTGTACACTCTTTGCACACTTGTCCGTGAGTCAGTTAACAGGTGAGAACTGCTTTACTCACAGCATCAGTTCTCAAAGAACCAAACAGAAGCCCCCTCCGTTTCCTGCCTGCCCTCCTGGGCCCCTAAAGAGAAAGGCGCATGCAGTATTTTGTGTTGGGAGGGGCAGGTGCGGAGGTTGAACTGGAAGCCAGGGGTCCCCTCTGGCCCTCTGAGCCTGGCTCTACTCGTGATAGCAGTGAGGGGAGTCTACCCCCACCTGCCTCCCAATTCTTTCATGCCCCTGCTCACACCTTCTTCCTCACCCCCTGGGGAGCGGCCCAGCACAGCAAATGGGCAGATGGGAAAGACGGGTAAGATTATTATGGGGAGCGGGAGGAATTTCCAGTATTAACAACAACAACAACAACAACAACAACTACGCTTCTCACGTTGGCACAGCACTCACCAGTTTACCAAGCGCCTTCACACCCGTGATCTCTTTGGAGATTAGGACCCTGGCATTCCAATTTCAGCCTTTGACATTGCCAGGATGTCCAACAGGCCATTTCTTTACAGACACGCACGTGCCCATCGTAATGTCTAAACCTTTACTTAAGATGCGCGCTGCCCCCTAGGAGCGCCATTGTCTCTGCTCACATCAATCCCAGTGTCCGCGAGTCCCTTCCGCTTCTGTGAAACTTCTACCAAACACACTCATCCCTCAAAGGAGCCGAGCAGCAAGGTGCCTGGGAGACCATCTAGCGACTAGTGCAACTTTGTCACTAGCCCAAAGAAGGCACTGGGCCAAGGTCACAGCCGATCACTGACAGAGCCAGCCCGCCCCTCCCGCCGCGCCTGCTCACAGCGCCCCTCCAGCGCCCGAGGCAGCTGCAAACTTCGGTCCCCGGGTGCCATTTCCCAGGCGCACAGTCGGGGCCTCACAGGTCGGATGTTTGGGGAGCGTAACCTGCAAACCTCATCTTGCCCTTACTGCGCGGAATGGGGTGCGAGGAGCCCGCTGTCCCCCGGAGTGCCGAGGGGGATCTTTTATGAAGTTACGAATCGGAGTGTATGAAAACTCCAATGCCACACACAGGAGGCGACTCAGCCCCGGGACAGGAGGGACTGACACGCGCCGGGCTGTCCGGCAGCAGGAGGCACCTGTGCACACAGCACCGCGTCTTCTAGTCCCCGCACCCGGCGCCCCTTCCCGCCGCCCGCCTCTGTGCCTCCTTCTCCTCCTCTCCGCCCTTAGATCTCCCGGCTTTCTCCCTGGCCGGCCCCGCGCAGCGGCGAGTGCGGGCGCGGCGGCCCGTCTTACCCCTGCCTCGGTCCATGGCGCCGGCTCGGGTCCCGGGGCGCGGGGCTCCGGCGCGGCTGGCGGCGGCGGCGGGCGCTGCGCTCTCAGGCCGGCCCCACGGCCAGCGCCGCCGGCGCGTCCCCTCCCCCGACAGGATGCTCGCCGGGCGCCCCCGCCCCGCCCGCGCCCGCCCCTCCGCGCCGCGCCCGGAATAGACCCGAGCACGCCTCGCCCCCTGGGCCGCCGGCCGGAGTCCCGAGTCCCGCACACGCCCGCGCCGCGCCCTGCCCCCCGCACGCCCTCCGCGGCCCTCCGGCCGGGGCCTGGAGCACCCACTCCCCGCTCCGCACTTTCGTTCCCGGGCCCGCGCCGCCCACCCGCGCCGGACCGCGGCCCCGTTCGGCTTGGCTCGCACTCGGCTAGCGAGCGGCGGGCGCACGGTCGCGCCTCTTGGCCGGCTCCAGCTCGGACTGCCGAGGATTCCCCCCAGAGCGATCAAAACCTTTCCCTGCAGCTGCCACCCTTTCCCTGGCTCTGGGCTCATCTTCTCCATTCGCTGGTCTTTCCCGGAGCTCCTTCCAGCGCCAGACGGTGCACTGGGGGCGGTGCTGGTGCGATGCCAACAATGCCGTGAAAGCGGAGCGAAATAGTAATAATAATCAACAAAGATATTCAAAAAGAAAACCACTTGGGAGAAGCAGAAAGACAATTGCTGAAAGTGGGCAGTAGCTTGGGACACTTCCCACTTTTGAGGTTCCCTGTATGTTAAAACGTGAAAACGTGCCAAAACGGAGTGATAAAAATTGAGGAAATGAACACTTTAGCATATAAAATACAGTGCAGTGTGCGTGTGCTCTTCCCAAGGTAATTACAGGACATAGAAAACATTGCAATGACCAGTGTGGTCCAGTAATGGGATTTAAGTTTCAAGTTGTTTGAAGAACAACTTCTTCACACTGTTAGTGTCTCGCTGTGACAATAGGTCTCACTCATTTATAGACAGCATCAAATGTCCGAATTTAACACCCTTCATGAAGTGAACTCCAGGCGTAATTGTCCTCCCAGACACCCTTCCTCCCCAACATGGGCGAGGCCACCGTTTTCAGTTTTGAGTAGGCCACTCCTTTACTGAGAACATTCTGACATTGAGAACACCTTGTGCAAGAAAGGGCCTGGGACAAAGCATCGTGTGCTTTTCTGGGCTGAGAATGTTTTTTCCATTGTTTTTATGGGCAAGTTGAAATTAACACTGTCTTCAAAACATTGCATTGGTGATTTGTTTAGTGTGTGTATGTTTGTGTGAACCCTTAGATGAAACATGGTGTAGTGAAAAAAACCATGGGATTTGAGTCTGAAAACTTGTATATGAGCTCTTGCTCTCCTGCTCACTAAGTATACAACTTTCTGTCTATGAGGCTTGCTTACTCATCTGTGCTGTGGGAGACCTCACACTGACCTCACAGGGCTGTCGGTAAGGCAAATGAAATGAGGATACAAACCCACTTTATAAACGATAAATAGCTATGGACATGTGAGCCATTATTATTTTCCTAGTCCTTCTTCGTTCCTGCCCCCTTTTCCAATTTGGAAAGGTCAGTTTAAATTCTAAAGCAGCCAATCAACGATTTACAAGTGGATTAAATTCCAAAAGTTCACTGTTTGAACTGGGAAACACTTGGAAACAAGGCTGTAAGTTGTAGCGAAATTCCCAGGCTAGCTAACCAAGTCTTTTACAATCATATTTCATTTGAAATAATTGAAAAAAATTATGAAACATTGTTATTGCAAAAACAGATGGAGGATTTCGTAGAAATTCTTTTAGAGAACTTTCAGAAATTTTCAAGGACTTTGGAAGTATATTCAGAGAATTGGGACAAATAAGTCAAAAAGGCTAAGGAGAATTTATATGTGCCCATAGAATAATTTATGGAGTGGAATTAACTGAACTGTGGTCTGGGAAAAAAATAGAAATGGGAGAACACAGTCCCTATAGTTTTTTTGTTTCATTTTGTTTTTTTACATGGGACCTTACTCTGTACCCCAGGCTAGAGTGCAGTGGAGCCTTCATAGCTCATTGCAACCTCAAACTCCTGGGCTCAAGGGATTCTCCTGCCTCAGTCTCCTAAGTAACTGGGATTACAGGTGCATGCCACTATGCCTAGCTGATTTTTCTATTTTTTTGTAGGGACTGGGTCTTGCTCTTTCTCAGGCTGGTCTCGAATGCCTGGCCTCAAGTGATCCTCCCGCCTCGGTCTCCCAAAGTGCTAGGATTATAGGCCTGAGCCTCTGTGCCTGGTCCGGAACAGTTCTCAGAATTAACAAAAAGAAATTGTGGGGAAGGTATGGTAGCTCTGGTTTAGAAAACTACCCATAATGTCCACTAGGTGGCAATGTTGGCTAAATTGACTACAGCTTGGTTGCTGTCAGAATAACTAAATGAGATGGATGAGAAAGTTATTTGTGGGTTTTGGATAGGGGATAACTGTATATTTTTTTCTGTACTGTTCCTTTAGTGAGTTCTATATTCATCATAAAAACTATCCCCACTGTCCATCAGTTCACTTAGGCAATATTAATTGCACTCCGTACAAGTTCCTATTGGAAGAACAAAAGCTAAGTAGGAATGATTCCCATCCTCAAGGAATCTACACTCCAGTAGAGGATATAGATGTGTACAAAATAATTTTAATACAAATAATTATATGAGAAGTACTGGAGGAGAAATAAAGTTCTCCTGGTGTTCATTGAGACAAAGCAAGAATTTCTCACTGATCATGGAGGCGGTACTAGATAATAGACATTTGGAAGAGGCGGCAAGTGAGCTGCGTAAGATTTGAACAGACAATGAGGAGATAACATTATGGGCAAAGAAAACAGTGAGAGCGAAGGCAGAGAGACAGAAAACAGCAGGATGTGTCTACAAAGCAGTCTGTGTTGGCTGGATTGTGAGCTATCAGGTGGTGAGCATCGGGACAAGGATGGGAATGGAGGTTGTTGTGTCTGCTTTGCTTTTCTTCTTACCATTCTCTTTGCGTGCAACTCTCTGGCAAGGATTTGTAGGACCTGCCTCTTGTCTTTTCTTTCCTTCTTGCTCAATACCAAGTTTTCTAGGTTTGCCTGGCGTGTTTCTAAAGAATTCTATGTGGAGAGCTCCAGCTCTGTAAAAAGATATCAAGTTCTGTCCCAGTGAACAATACCAGGAAGAAAGCTTTCAACTCCCTTTTGCTCCTGGTCTTGTGAAAACAAATGATACTCCCCCGTCTCATTCTTAGCTTATCAGGTGGAACTGGGAAACCCTGGGAAAGAAAAATTTGGAGGCTTAGGGCTCTTTGTCCTGGGGAGAGAAACATACTCTAGCCTTCTAACCTGTCACCGTGCCTCCAGGGTCTGCTCCCACCATGGCCACCAGAGTGACCGTTCCATGATCCCTATCAGACCATGTCACTTCCGCCTTAAAAATATTTCATGATTCTCTTTGCCCTCAGTGGAGAATCCAAAGTTCTTATTGTGGTGTTCTGGGTGTCTTCTATGCTGAGACCGCAGTGATCTCGGGAGACTGTTGGAAGAGTAAGAAAAACAACAGCTGGGTGCTCAGATCTGGGTTCTTGAACTGAATCTGTCGCTGTGTGAATCTCAGTTCTGCCACTGGGTCATCAGTGCATGATTTTCCTATTTGCTTCTCTCCTTACCCATCCCTGCCATGCCGCCCCCACCATTGCAAATGCTGTGCAGATGGCTGCTGTGTTTTACCCATTGCTAGATCCCTAGAGCCTAGCACAGGGCCCAATACCTAGTAAGTGGTAATAAATATTTGTGGAGTGAGTCAGTGAATAAATGCTCAAGGACTGGCAAGGCCTGCCATTATTGGCTTCTATTCACGTGTCCTGGGGGTTCTATTTGTTCTCTGGGATTGTTTTATTTGCTTATTTATTTGCAGAGGGAAAGGAAATTGCAATGAGGCATTCTGCGAGAAATGCTTTTGTGCTTCCCAGCCCCGTGTGTGCTGCTGTGGACATGCAGCTTCTCCTTGGCTCAGGGCCCCTCGCCCATGCTCCTTTGTGCAGGGGAAGCCCCAGAGCCCCCTGCTCGGGTGTCTGCCCGAAGCTGGCTGCCAGAAGAAAACCTCTCTTGTTCCACCCAGCACAATGTCACCATTATAGCCTCTATCCAGGGAAATGACACAAGCCTGCTGGTCCACCCTGGGCCCCGGAAAGCAGATAGAGATCTGAGGGGTAGTTTCTGGCAGAAAGAGAAAGACTTTCATGGATGGATGAAAACTCCTCCTTCCTGAGCACTTTCAGGTTTCTGCTCCAGGGCATGGGGCTCCTACCTGTGCCCAGGCCACAGGGCTCAGCTTCCACAGTCAACAGAGCCAAACCCACGGGTTGTGTCTGCAGGAGAAGGAGCTTTTGTTTTCATGCCCAAATGTTGCATGAAGCCTGCCTCCTCCCTTTGGGTCCTTCCAGGAAAAGAGGATCTAGGCTCTTTAAGCAAGGCTCGTGTGCAGAAGCACTTGCAGGGCCAGGGAGGCAAGGGGGCCATGGAGGTGGCGGCAAAGCAGAGCTCTCTTGCCCCACTGGAAGGGCCAGTAACCAGTGAACTTGGGCCTAGAATGGCCAGATCTTCAGATTTTTCAGAAAAACCCAGAAATCCAGATCTTAGTGTAAAATCTCTATTTAGAAATCAATTGCAATTGTTTTAAAACATTGCAAGAGTTAACTAAACGCCCCTGTGGGCTTAATCTGGCTTACAGGCTGCCCATGTGGGAAATTATGAACGTGTGAAGACTTCTGGAGGGTCTGTCCTGCTGGGAGCCCCCACGCTGAGGGCCAAGGTGGACACCCAACCCCTAATGCTACAGCATGGACTCACTCTTCAGAAGGGCTGGGCTGCATGCCCCAACTTCACATCTGTACCGCAGGCTGCAGAGGCCCAAAGTTGACTATATAACCTGAAACTAGAAAAACTTTAGGACTGAAAGGAGCCTGACACATTAGCCAGTCTAATCCCCTCATTTGTCAGATGGGGAAACTGAGGCCAAGTGAGAGGAGAAATTTTGTCTGAAATCACACCATGCCGGCCTTAGAGGCAGAACCAGGAGAATTGGCACCCAGGGCTTCAGACTCGAGGTCACCTGAGCTGCTTTGTTCAATTTGTCGGACACATGGGTGAAGAACAAGACTTGACCAATGAGGTCGACCTAAGTTTGATACCCAGCCGTGCCTCTGCACAGCCAAGGGCATGATCTCCAACCTCTCTGAACCTCAGATTCCTCATCTAAAAGTCAGGGCTACAACCACCTCCCCCTCACGGTGGCGGTGAGGCTTCAGTGCGACCGTGTGTGTGGAGTGACTGGCGCCACGCCTGCACATATAAATAGCAAGCGTTCTCCAAGTGCCAGTTGGCACTTTAGTTAGGGAGGTAGTTGTTGTACAGTGACCAAGTGCATGGGCTTCGGGTGAGACATCTCTGAGTTCAAGTTCAGGCTTCGCCACATATGGCTGTGAAAACTGGGATGAATTATTTATCAAGGGTTCAGTTTGCTTATCTGTAAAATGAGGATAAAGGTAGTGCCCAGAGGATTAAATGAGATTAAAGGTGCTCAGCACAGTGCCTGACCCATCATCAGAAGTGTTAGTAATTATGTAATTAGTGTGGGTTTCCTCTGAAGAACTTGTCAGATGCTTATGGAAAAATATTAAGGAATGCTGAGATCGCGGCCACATACCCAGGCTGCCCCCTGCAGGGAGTTTGATATAAATCCAACCACAGGAAATGGGACGGATTCTGCCAGCCCTCCTTCCCTGCAGGAATGCCCAATGCTCCTGTGTGGGAGGATGCCGGGCTTCCAGCTCCTGATTTCCACAGAGTCTGCTAAGGAGCAACATTTTGTGTGCATGTTTTAAAAAATTAAATAGTGCTGTTATTTTGTCAGAAGGACAAATTTCTTCGGCCAGATGGACAATTTGTCCTGACCCAGGTGGGAAAGACCCTGTGTGTTAGGAAGGCAGTCACAGTTCTTGTGTGACAAGGAATTCTTTATCCACAGGGGGCTTTGGAAAACCAGAAGGCTCTTGGTCTGGGCCCTACAAGTGCTTTTCAATGGCTGACTGGGGCAGGCGTTTACGCCTTCATACCTGTTCCCTAGTGATTTCCATGTCCCGTTGCAGGCTCTGATGGGGACAGATGCCTGCACCGTTTAATCTCTGGTCACTCAGCCACACACGGACAGCAAATGAACACATTTGCCATTCCACCAACAATATGAATTCACTCTGGGAGCCAGTGTATTTTTCATGACTCCTTTGGTGGCAAGCGACAGAATCACAACGCCAACCAGCTTTAACCCAAAAGCTCAAAGGGTAACTGGGTGGTTGAAGGGGTGAAGCTGGCTTTAAAGCAACCGTGGATGCAGGAATGCAAACACAGCTGTTGCTACTTTCTCTCCATCTCCCGATTCCACCTTCCTCTGTTTGGTCTTCATCTTTAGGTGGTTTCTGCCAATTGGTGTCAAAGAAGGCCACACAGCTCCTGGCTTGAATGCCCTTATACCTACCTGAAGATTCCAGGTGAGAAAGGCATGCCTCTCCCCCTGCAGTTCCAGAAATGGTCGAGAGGGGGCGCTCATAGTCTGGCTAAACCTCATATCTGAGAACGAGGGCGTTTCTGAGCAGTCAAACGCACACCTTCCCTGCAGCCCGTACTGCACCTAAAACTACATCATTCTATCAAATAAGAGATGCTAGTTCTATTTTGCAAGTCCAGTTTCATCCGGTGTATTAGTTTTCTAAACTAAAGAATGCCACAGACCACGTGGCTGAAACAACATAAATTTATTTTTTCATAGTTCTGGGGGCTGGAGGCCCAAGGTCACCGTGCAGCGGCGCTGGTTTCCTCTCTGCCCCGCTTGTGGATGGCCACCTCTTGCTGCCTCTTCACATGGTCGTCCCTCTGTGCACGTGCCCCGGTGTCTCTGTGTGTCCAAGTCTCCTCTTGTAAGGACACCGGTCAGATTGGACTATGGGCCACCCTAACGGCTTCGTTTTGTCTTAATCACCTCTTTAAAAGCCCTATTTCCAAATGGAGTCACATTCAGAGGTACTAGGTTGTTAGGGCATCAAAATGTGAAATGGGGCACACCTTCCAGCCACCGAATGTTGAGGCTGAGATTTGCTCTCTAGGAGGCTGAGTCTGGCAGTGCGCCCTTACCCATGACGCTAATGTCCTGGCCGTAGCTCATGGCAGCATCCACGGAGGCAAAGGCTTTACAACTAGAGCAGCAGGGAAAGTAAGAAACTATATCCAGTGAGGACCTTAGCAAGGTCTAGCGACATCTGTCTGTTTGTCCCCTCCCCCGCCCAGGAACCGATCACTGGTAGAGGAGACCCTGGGCTGTCTGTGCGGGCCGTGGTCCGCTAAACCCTGCCTGATTGTCAAAGAATCTCCTGTTTTCTTCCGTCTGCAGCATCTTCATGTTGCTTCCCTTTGGCTTCCCCAAAACCAGTCATCACGAGGACACTGAGGAAATACGAGTCACCTTCTCTCCTCCCGCTTGCATCAAACAGAACAGTGTTCCCAAAGTGTGGCATTCAGACAATTGGTGAAAATGTGAGACAAGTTTAGATGTTACACAGACAAACATCTTTGAAGAGTTGTGAATTTATCTGAATTTGGATTCAAAACATATAAGCCATACTTCCATGGATATTAAGATAGAAGCATCAGTTATGAGTCAGTGGACAGAATAACATGATGGAAATGCATTCAGTAAATAAATCACTTGACCACAAGCTGCAGGTGGCGTTTGGGTGGCTGAACTCGGAGGAACACTGGGAAAGTTCTCCACCCAGAAGGAAACACTTCTGGTCATGGCCATAAATGTCATTTTTTAACCTGATTTATCCACATACTTGGCCCTAATTTGCGCTGAGGACTATTCACGGGCGGTTAGTCCTGGCTTTGGTTTCCCTTGTCTGTGTCTCTGTGCCAGTCACATTGGAGCAGGCCAGGGCACATGTCATCCGCACAGCCTGTGTATTTCACTGATCTCGAGTCTCACTCCGGGGTGAAGACTTTTAGCAACTCCAAGTCTGATGTGGAACGATACATTTAAAACTCAATTTCACACGGGGCATTAATGGAGTTGGCATAATTCTGTGATATTAATTGCTATTAATTTTAGCAGGGCTTTTTCCCCCATGAATTTTGCTAACGGTGCTGAGTAACAGCCCTTCTCCTCCACATTTGGCTCTGTTCAGAGGCCAACTGTAGCTGCTGACACCTTCCACAGCCTGTGCCCGTGTTTCTGCGCCGGGTGCCTGGCGAGGACGGGGGCTCCAGGCACAGAAGAGCTGGCTTCTGGTTCTGATGTGCCCAAATGCTCAGTTGGCCTGTTTCATGGCTGCAAAGTGTGGCCACTGTATTGGCTTTAAGCTCTAATCTTCTGTGATTTCTGTGGCCCCCAAAGCTGCGTTCTGCTTTATGAATGAAAGGTTGCCCTCCAGTGTCCAAAGCGTTATGTGCGTGGGGAAGGAGCCCCTTCCAAACTTCAGACAGTGTGAACAAAATATTGTCTTGTCCGTGCATGAAAGGAAGACGGTTCAGAGCAGCGTTTCTCAAACTTCACTATGTGTGTGAATCACCTGGGGATCTTATTAATGTATAGATGCTGATGGAAGGTCAGGGTGGGGCCTGCCGTTCTGCATTTCGCACAAGTTCCTGGATGATGCCGATGCTCCTGGCTGGGAACAACACTGCGAGTGACAAGGCTTGGAGCAATTCTCCCTACATCCAGCATGTCAACAACCACAGAGCAAGCCAGGCAGTCTCCACAAAGCCTGAGTGGATGAGAGCTGTCCTTCTAGACCCTCTGCGTGTTCCAGCCCTTGCTTGTCCTCCACTTCTTCTAGTCTCATTCTCCCCTTCCCTCGCTCCCCTCCCTCCTCACTGATATTCTTTGTTCCTCAAGTAAGCCAAGCTCTTGCCCACCCCAGGGCCTTTGCATACACTGTTCCCTGTGCCTACAATGCTTCCATCCCCACCTTTCCCTGGGTACTTGGTTTTCATCCTTCAGGAGGCATAGGAAGTAAGTTCCTTTTTCACTATTTATCATCTTTGTGTGTCATCTCTTTTTCTGTTGACTTGTTTATAATTTGCTTCTCCTCTAGACCAGAGTACACCAGGAGACCTCACACTTGCCTTCCACACCCTCGTATCCTCAGTGACCCTGACTGGCAGCCGATGCAATAAGTGAATACGTGTCGGGTGCACGTGTAGGCAGGAAACCAAGGCACATTCTTCAGTATCATTTTGTGCATTTGAGCCTCCCATCTGCAGAGGCTGCGAGGAGGGATGACAGAATTGGTTCTTGTTGCAGACTTACAGAATGAGAGGTCAGGGAAGGAGCTACTTTTAATTTTAAGCCACATCTCATCTTCAGAGATGCCAAAATGTGAAAAAAGTGTACATCTTAGAATAGATGCAATATAGTAAGTCCAGCATTTCTTAAACAGAGTTTATGTCAAATTATAATAGCTTATGAAATATTGCATTAAACGAAGGTATGGCAGGACTTCCCAGGACTTTTGGCAATATGCATTACGAGTCTACAAGGGACAGGATGCCATGGGTTCTTTCATGGCACAGTGGTTGTGGCAGAGACACGGGCTCACTCTCCTAGACGCCACTGCTCTTCTGCCTGGCTCTCTTCTTCCTTGTTGGCAGGGGGCCTGCCTCCTCCTGTCCAGGCTGAACACGCCAAATGCTCAATTTCCCAGCTTTCATTGCAGCAAGGACGTGGATACATTCCCTAGTCCTGGCCAGTGTGGGATCTGAGTAGAAGTCTACAGAGGACTTCTGGAAAAGTTGTCCTGACTACAATAGACATGCAAAGGGAACTTTCTTTCCTCTTTTCTGATGTGCTTGTGTAAGGACATGATGCCTGGAGCTGCAGCAGCCTCTTGTAAACATGAGGGAACACGTTGGCTAAGGACAAAAGCCAGCATAGTGAGGATGGTGGAGTGCAGAGATGCCAAGAACCTGAGCTGCTGGATGTACCAACTCTGCACCTTGGACTTCTGGTTGTGCAAGACAGCACGCGTTCTCATTGCTTAGCCACCAGGCGCTCTGTACTTGCAGCTGAAAGGAGCCTGCCTGATAAGAGTGATAAACTGGTCTCTCCCAGTCAGACAGGCTGGAATTGACTCCTGGCTCTACCAGGGTTAATTATGTGTCTTCTCGAAGGCTGTTTACCATCTGTGAAATGCAGATATTAACAATGGCTCCCTCCTGGGTAATTACAGAAGCTTAACTGAGATGATGGGTGTCAAGTCCTCACGTAGAATTTGGCACATTGTTGGTGCTTAATAATGAGGAACTATTATTATTACTATTATTTTTGATCTCGGAAATTTATTTTTTGTTGGAACATCCTCTACCATCTTGAGGGACCCTGCATTATGCAGAAAACAATCTGAGTGACGTTTACTGTGTTGAACTTTCTCATTTGACACCAGGAGAAGCTGGGGCCAAAGGAGTGGCTGCTCTCTCAGTGCGTTCATTTTGAAAAACGTGCAAGCTTCAGCCTCTTCCCACGTCGGTCATTCCGCTCACGCTAGAAGCAACAGAAGGACACAGGTTTGGGTTGAAATGATGTGCTTTTATGGGAAACAAAAATATCCAACAACAATAACAAAAGCCCTCCAATCTCGCCAAGTTCTCAATTAGTGATAATGAGGCAGTTTCAAGGATTGTGTCTGGCTGGGGACATTTATAAAGGGTCAGGGAAAGTCGGAAGACATTGGCCAAAAAGAGAAAGTGCAGGGAGGGCTGACATTGTAAATGAGAGCACATCAGACTTCCCTTCCGGCCCCTCACCTACCACCTTTAAACTTAGAGTCTCCCACAGTTTACAAAGATCCTTCCTGAATTTTGCTCAGATGCAATCTCTTCCAGAAAGCTTTCCTCGGTCTGCTCCGACTGCACACGCCTTTTCCTTAACGTCACACACACTTCCTCGTGCCTTCTCCGATCACTTTCTGCCTTACGTCCACTATGCTTGGGTACATGCCTCATGACACCCACTATTAGTGGGCATGTCCCCAAGACCAGAGCCCCTGTGGATTCATCCCAGTGCTCCCCTCCCCCTCCCCCATCCAGTGCTCAGTATTCAGCAGGTGCTCAGTATTCAGCAGGTGCTCAGTATTCAGCAGGTGCTCAGTGAGGGTTTGTGGAATTTAAGTCAGTTCTACATTTGCCACGTCACGTCACCGGCCTCTTGAGAATCATAATTGTCATTTCCACTTCTTCATCCCTCCTCCATGGCCTCAAAGTGGTTCGACTCAGGGCATCTCCAAGAAGGAACCAGCCCCCACCAAACACCAACTCAGAGTTGAAAGTTTGGAGAGGGGAAGAGAGAAGGTCAAGCTTTCACCCCTGTTGCAGAAGGCAAGGAGGCAGGAGAGGCAGCCACTGGGAAATCCAGGATGACCTTGAGCGGTGTTGGCCAACACTTCCTTTTGGAATCTCAGAATCTCAGCCACTCTTCCAGAAGTTTCCCCCATGAAACATGGCCACATTTGCAGCAGGAGCTCAGGATTGGTGGGGGTCCAGAACGGTTGCCCTGCCAGCCCAAGGACCAGAGATGTAGACCAAGAACATTTCCTTGGGACATGGCCTACCTTACCTCTAGAGGGGTGGGTAGAGCCGTCTGTCTAGTTGTTCGGTTGGAGCTGCAGTGGGGGAGCCCTGTGGAGCGTTGAGTTGTCAGGCACATAGATTGTAATAAGGCTGAAGAATACAGGCTGCAGTAATGGGCCTCTCCTTGCAAGGGGGCAGGGTCAGGAGGTGCTGGGAGCAGTGAGGGAGAGAGGAGCGTCCCAGAGGTCCTGCAGCTGTGATTCTAACAGGGCCCTGCTCTGCCTCCCGCTCCCTTCCTCTGGCTCCCCAGATGCAGGCAAGCAAAGGGGCCAATTGGGAGTGGTGGAGGGAAGAGAAGCGCCTTTTTTCTTTTCCTAACGGTAAGTCCTAGGTTTGGATAAGGGAGAGGTTACAAAGCAGGGCAGAGGAGGAGGGTGGAAGAGCTGAGGAGAGGCCTAGGCCCTATCCACATCTGTTTACTGGTGTAATGAGTGGGTTTGAGGCTCCTACTTCTAACTGCATCGTCCCCAGAGAGCACTGAGCTCCTAACTGGGGGTGTTGAGAAAGTTCTTTACGGGCTCTCAAAGGCGCTCAGTGATTTTGGAAGATCGCCACGGATCTTCCCATGGGAGGGCCCCTCTGGGGCCAATAAGGTGTGACAGCCACATGGTCACCGTGAGCCCTGGTGACTTGGTAAAAGGGCCCAGAAGCAGAGAGAAGAGAGATTCTTCAGGCACCTTCTTTAGGAAAGAGAGTTGGACCTTGGGGGACTCAACTAGGACAGGTGTTTCAGTATAAAAAGGGTCCCCCGTAAAAGGATGGAGTCCCCTCAAATCCCTTCCCAGATCCCACAGCACTTAGAAAAGAGAAAGTAAGGAGCATAAAAATATCTCGATGACGTGGGCTTGCCCGACGGTGCAGAAAAGCGAGTCTCACGGCAGGCGGTGTGGCCCATTACACAAGAGAGGGTTACACCGAGCTTCAGTATAGACGCTTTACATATATCTTTATATAAATGCATATATATTTATAGAGCCTCTGCCTAGAACAGCCGGGCTTGCTTCTTCAGTTCATTCCTCTTCCAGAGGGCCAGCCGGTCGAACTCGGAGATGGTCATGCCGAAGACTTGGTAGAACTCTTCCTGGGACAGGTGGCGCTGAGGAGATGAGGGGGACAGAGAGAGAACAGCGTGAGGGTGTGAGGGGTAGACTGTGGGTGGGAGCAGGCACTGCATGTTCCCTCTGGGTGCCCTGTGCCTGGCACAGTGTCCGACCCAGGCAGGTGTGCAATGAATGTTTGTTGAATGGCTGAATGTTTCCCTGGAGGGGCCCCTGGAGCTGATCTGGCTGGAGAGGCCTCCCTTGCCCATGGCTCAGGTGGGACTTGCGCTCCACCTAAACCCCCCTCGGTGCACCCTGGCTGACCTTACCTTTCTGCACACCTGCTCCATGCGTTTGTGTCCGGAAGTGTGTATGGATTAATGCTATTTCAGTCCTCTTTGGGAGAGAAGGGAGGCATATCTGAGATTTTAAGGTTTATTTCCTCTTATTAATATTTTTACAAATGATCATGAAGGCTGTTCATCAGGCCAGCCAGTGACAAAAAATTACTGGACATTATTTCTCGACCCACTGAAATGTCCTTTTACCTCTTTCTTCTATAAAAACAAGAATGCCATCTGATCCAACACTGCTCTGCATTCCAAAGCAGGGCTCTCCCCCTTTCTGCCCTCCTTCCTTTTCTCCCTTCTAAGCAGCCTTAAAAGGGTGATACACTGTCAAAAGGTTTTAGAGTTGGAAATATATGGCACTTAAATGGTGGCAAGATGATAACAATTAGTTGCATGTAGTGAAGGGTGGTTGGATGTTCATTTTACAGTTCTTGCAACTTTTCTGGAGGGCTGAAAGTTTTCAAAATGAAATTGAAAATTAAGTTTAAAAAGAGAACTATATGGCATATAGCCAACCTGCAAACTACTGGATTCATGGAGCTGACCTGTTGGTAGCAATTATATCAGCTAATTGAGTGTTGGAGGAAATTCGATGAGGATTATGTACACAGCTGCACGGTAATTAGCCAGTTCTCTGGCCTGTTGCCACTGCGAACTCATATTTTAGCTACACATTCAGAAATGTAAAGAAAAGGTAACTCCGATAATTTTTTGTTAGATATCATTGGCTGCTGGTGACTTTGAGTTGATTTTTCCATACTTAACGGTATCGAATAACACTAAAAATTCCTTGTGTTGTATTATGCTCAATAGTTCAAAACTGCTGTTTCACCCTCATTTTTCTCATTTCATCTTTCTGACCACTCTGAAAACCAGGAGTTATTTTTTATCCGATTGAGAGAGAAGGAAACCCAAACTCAGAGAATTAAAATGACGAACTTGCCCAAGAGGGAGAGTGGGAGGGAAGGAGGGAAAGAGGAAGGAAGGAGGCAGGAGCAGCAGAGCTGAGACCAAAATGTGGGTCTTCTGACCCCAGTGTCTATATTCCCACCACCCCTCTTGGTCAACCCCATTGAAAAAATTCATCAATGAGTCTATTAGGAGATACTTAAAAAATGCACAAAAGAGAGAAAATAGTACAGTGCACATTACCCATAATAGTACAGTCCATTACCCATAATTATCAAGAGTTTGCCACATTTGCTTCATTTATTTTCTTTGCTGAAATATGTTACAGCAAAGCCTAGACATTGTGTCAATTCATTCCTGCTTACTCAGTGCGTATCCCAAAACATACTGGGTATTTTCTCACTAACCACAAGGCCCAAGCAAGCCTAAGGAAAATTAGCAATAACTGCTCAGAATTCCCTACTACCTCTCCATTGTAAAATTCCTGTCTTGAAGATGTCCTTTTACAGACGGTTTGTCTGAAAAAGGATCTAAGCAGCACCCACAATCACATTTGGTTGTTAGGCCCCCTATGTGACCTTCTTCTTTTCTTAGGCTGTTAACTTGTTCATATTCGTTTTACCCAAGTGGGTGTTGAAAATCACTTGCCTAGGAGGGAGTTCTCTGCTCCTTCCACGGTAACGACCCGGGGAAGATGCGCTGTAGAATCACCTGTCCTCTCTGTGTTGGAGGCAGCAGCTACTATCGATTCTCTAGTTGGGTTTCTCTGCTGTGTTCAAAAATGTTTGTTATGAGGCTTGATCTAAAGGAGTAGTAGTCTCAACCTCAAATCGAGTGTCCACAAGTGGACTCAAAGGAGACCAAGGCCTCTCTCCTCTCCTCCTCTATAGACTGGCTGGAGCCTCCTCTCTTTCTGGGGTTCTCAGGGCCCCTGATGCCAGTCCTGTGCATTGGTCATTTGTGACAGAAAGATGTTTAAGCAGGAAGGTTTTAGAGCCAGGGAGACATGACTGTGTGACGTTGGACAAGTTACTTAATCCCTCCTGAGCCTCAACTTCCTCTTCTGGAAAATGGGAGCATCCTGACCCCTGCATCACAGATACAGCGAGGGCGGATGAGAGAACTTGGGTCACGCGCTCAGCATGGGGCCGGCACGCAGAAGTGCTCGCGCGCCTGGCACTTGCACTATCGCAGTGATCTTTGCACGTGCCCATCGCATACCATGATCTGGTGCCCCTCTCCTTTGCCTTCATCATCTCCTCTTCATCTTTGCTGCATTCATGTGACCCTAGCCACACTCACCTCCTGCTGTCCCCAAACACACCAGGCCCACTCCTGGGTTAGGGCCCCGGCACTGGCTGTTCCCTCTGCCCAGAATGTTCTTCTTTCTCATAAAATAACTCCCTCACCTACTTCTAGCTTTTGCTGAAATGTCACATATTCAACGAGACCGACTCTGATCCCCCCTATTTCAAACTGCACCTCGCCCCGCGCTCTAGCTCCCAATCCCCCTTACTCGGCTCTCCTTTTACTATTTCCCTTAGCCCGATTGCCTTCTAACACACAGCATCATTTATTTTCATTTGTGTCATTTAAGGGTCTGGCTCCTCACGCAAGAATGCGAGTTGCGAGAGGGCAGGGGTCTGTGTTTTGTTCACTGACATGCTGCAGGCACCTAGAACAGTACCTGACATACGGAATACACTGTCAATAAATATTTGTTGGATGAATGGCTGTCTATACTCCGAACTCCTTGAGCCCAGGGTCAGAATCTTCCTTCTTCAGCTCCTTCCCTGACCCAGTGCAGGGGCCTAGGGCAGTGTCTTCTAGCCCAGTGGTCTCCGCTCAGGCTACATTTTAGACATTCCTGGGAGCTTTTAAAAAATACTGATGCTGGAGCCCCTTCCTCGGATGGTGATTTAATTGGTCTAGGGCGGGGCCCCTGTGTGAGGTTTTTAAAAGCTCCCTGGGTGATTCTGATGTTAGGGAGAGTGTTTCCAGCCCTTAAAGCTGGCTCTGCTGAGCTGCGCTGGGAGCTGTCCCCTTCAGCACCGGCAGACACTCTCACTTTGAGAAAGGGAAAGGAGGAGGCCCTTGTTATGAATGTGGGGAGAACCGTCCCCTTCCGGAGCCTGCTACCCCAGCACGTGAGAGCTGGAAGGACGCGCAGAGCTTCCTGGCCCACTTGCATTCCGCACCTTCTGCCCCAACCCTCTATCCCGGGACAAGTTCTTCACCAGCAGGTCAAGGGTGGCTCATGTGCTCTTCCCAAGGAGTGCTGAGCCTCCTCTTTTAGAAGCCTGCATCCAATGCCACAAACACCTCCTGACACCTCTCCCAGCCCAGGCCCCGTGGAAGAGGACAGACAATCTTCCCCCCTAAGGAGCTCGGGCTCTGGCAGAGGAAGTGGATATGTGAATGATCTGACACAGAGGAATACCAGAGGTGCCTGGCCACACTCTGGACACAGGCTGAAGGAGGCGGAGGAAGAGGTGAGTGATTCATCCTCGGGGAGGGCTGGAGGAGGCTCCGGGGTGCAGGGATCACTAGCGCGGGCCCCTGGGGAGCAAGCAGGCTGGCGAGATGGGAAGGGCATTCTAAGGAGAGGCACCGGGCTGTAAAGGGTAGAGCGTGCCCTGGATCAGAGGGGATCAGGGACTGGAACTCCACGCCACGTGGATGGGACAGCTCGAATGCCCAATGCCATCCTCAGGCCCACCTCTGCGTCTTTATTCATACTGTCCCCACCACTCATGATGCACCTTTTTCTGTCCCCACCCATCCAGACCCCACCCGCCTTCAAAGTCCATCCACATCCTTCCTCTTCCTGCAAGCCTGTGTCACCTACCCCAGGCCTTAGTGGCCTTCCCTGACATTCACTGGGTACTTCATACTGAGCGCACTGCCAGACTCCACGCTAAGGGCCCCATGAGTGTTGGCTCACTTGCTTCTCCTAGCAACCTGAGAGAAGCACTCCAATCACCCCCACTTTACAGAGGAGAAAACCAAGGCTCAGTGAGGCTGTCCCTTGGTTAAAGCTGCCCACCTCGGGATGGCAGAATCAGAGTTTGAACCTACACTGATTTATGCTTTCACCTTCTACACAGCACTGCTCTCCTCACCTCCCCCACCACAAGCACTAGTTTTACTGACAGTCCTGAGACTGAGGGCCCCTTGAGTGCAGGGACTGAATCTAGGACTTCTCATAGGTCTGCAGGGGCATCGGCCCCAGGTGAGGACACGCTGTCGCTGTGCACACAGATGCTAACTGAATTGAAGAGGAGGCAGCACAGAATAGCACAGAGCAGTTTTGGTTCAAGTCTCTGCTTTTTCAACAAGCTGCATGACCTTAACGCCATTCATTCTGCCCACCCCTCCCGAACTGGGTTAGACAAGGCAGCCTCTGGAATCTCTCCAAACCCAAAGGCTCCTGCTCAGTTTTCTAGACTTACCTCCAAACGGGTCCGGTCTACGTCCTTGGGCAGCCGGTTTCTTCCCCTTGTGGTCACTAGCAGCAGCTCATAAGGGTAGATCTGAGGAGAAAGGAAGGGGATGTTTCTAGCATGGCAGGGAGGGCTCGTGCCTTTCAGTTCTATTTCGTGTCTGGGCTCCCTCTCCTGTCCAGAAAGGGCCAGAGATTGAATCTGGGGGAAGGGCTGAGACTGCCCCCTGGGGGTTGCCCAGTATCCTTAAGGCACCCTCTTCTAAAAGGCAAGGACAGAGTCCCCTAATATGGCTAGGAATAAGGTTGGTGGCATTTGGCATTAATATGGGACAAAACCTCCTGAATGTAAGTGTCTAATATTTGGTGACTGGCAAGCCACCAGAGAGTCTTTGAGGCCAGGGAAACGGTCTGATTCTAGTAGGCAAGAGACCTAGGGCAGGATTCAGGGAAAGTGGACCAGGGAGAGACAGGAAATGTTAGTCTTGGAAGGACACTTGGGGTTATTTATTTATGTTCCCTTCCCTGTATAGACAGTGCTGTCATCCTCCTGATGCTCCCCAATGTTGTGGCTCCCTGAATCCTGGAGACCCTCAGGGTCTGTGCATGTCCTTTACCTTGTACTCTGCAGAGACAAAAGAGACACATAGAATGGAACCCATCAGTCTTTGCGTTGCATCACTCCCTGGCCTGTCTCAGTTTTCCAGGAGTTCTGGCCTCCACCACGTCCTCCTCTTGACCACGCAGAGGCCCCATCCTGGCTGAATTCACCCTGGAGCATAGTCTAGGCTGGTATGAGCACAGTGGCTGGCTGGAGGTAGGGGTTGGGCTGATCTTGAGATGGTTTTAGGGGAAAAATGGCTTTTGAGATATTTAGAATAGAAATAAGAAGAATCTGAGATTGTGAAGCACATGGATGAGAGCTCCCATCTTCTGGGGGACCCTCCAAGGTTTTGATGTGGGACCCCTCCTGCCACAGCCTGCTCGTAGGAGCTGGTGGAGGCTGGCACGAGAGCATCACTGGACAGAACGTGAAGCTCATGGATGTTTTTCTGGGAACGGTGTGCATTTGGCTCTGAGTGTTCCCCATCACTGGGGCTGGCAGGAAACTCTAGCTCTGCAGTCCAGGGAGAATGGCACTCTGCGATGGCTCTGGGAACCCAGATGGGACAGGTGGCCTGGAGATCATCCCAGGCTGGGACTTGAGAGGATGAGGGACAAGCAGGGGAAAAGGGAAGGAGTGGGAAGTGAACGGGAGCTGGAACTCGGGGTTTGGGCATAGCCCAGTGTGGGGACAGAATGTGCAGCAACGTTAGCCGAAGGTCAAGCAGTTCTGAGTGGTACATCCTGGGAAGTCCTGGGAAAAGCCCTCTCCCTGCAGACGGCTGCTGGGCCAGCACTCACCTCGCATGCCCCAGTTGACTGCGTTCATGCTGTCGTAGTGGAAGAGGTCCGCGCTGGGCGTCTGCAGGGGAAACAGAGCCAGGACTGGCCTGAGATGAGCTCGTCTCTGCCTCCCTGAAGTACTACCATCTCCAGAAGATGGCCAAGGCTGCTTGGACCCAGGCCCTCTCAGCAGCCTCCTTAAGTTAGGGAAGCTTAACTCACGGCTGTGTGCTTGTGCCGAGTCCTGGCACATAGTAAGCACTCAAGTTACATCTATTAATTTGGTGAATTTCACCTCATGCTTTCTTTCATTGCTCAAATACCCCTTTTCCTATGAAATCTTCCCTGACAAACCTACTGGAAATTGCAGGTGGCCCCTTCCACAAACTCTCAGTCCTGCTCATCCTGCTTGTCTATTTTCCTTTCCCTTAGCACTACCTTCTAATGTTCTATATCATTTGACTTGTTTGCCATTTATTACTTACTTTCCGTCTCTCCCTACAAGAATATAAGCTTCATGGGGTGGGGGTCTCTGTCTGCTTTGGTCACTGATGTATTCCAAGCACCCAGAGTGCTACCTCACATATGGAAAAGGCTTTTGATAAATATCTGTTGAATGAATGGATGTCTAGACCTTGAGTGTGTTAAGGACAGGGTCTGTGTGTTTCTCAGCAGCTGGGGACTATTAATACCAGCCATGGCTCTCCAGTGGTGCTCCAATCCCTTTTGGATGCTCTACCCTAAAAAAGCTCCCTATTTTTGGGTCAATGGCTTCCACCTGGTCCCTTTGTAGTCTCTGTTGCACATGACAGCCAGAGGGATTCCATGGTCAATCTGACTTGGATCATGCCGTACGCCTTCCAAATCCTTACCAGTGTGCAAGGCCCTAGTGTCACTCCCGTCTGCCTCCACGTCCTTACTCCACCCTGGCCTCACCAGCTCAGGCCCATTGCGCTCTCTTCGCCCAGGGACTTGGACACTGCGCTTCTCTCTATCTGGGTGGCTCTTGCAGGCCTTCCTTCTCTCTCTCCCCCCTCACTCTGTTTTCCATCTCAGCACTTCTGACTACCTGACTTCCTATCACACGCTGTCTTGTTTATGTCTGTCTCTCAGCTAGCATGTGATCTCCACAGGAGCAGTGACTGGAACAGCATCTGGAACAGTGCCTGGCACTTAGTAGGTGCTCAGTAAATCAACATCTATCTCAACATCCCACCCCTTCCCCCCATCACTGTCCCACTGCACAGCTGTCCTACTGTGAACAAGGCATGTTTTCATGTCCTTTCAGCCTTCAAACCAACTCACTGCTTTCATGCAGATTTTACATCCTGGGCATCAGAGAGCTCAGAGATGAGCCATGTTAGAGGCCAGTGGAGCACGGCAGTCAGGCGTGGGCTCTGGGTCAGCTGGCCTGGGCTTGAATCCCGGCCCTACCACTTGTTGGCTGGGAGAGCTTGGGCAAGTCACTGCACCTCCCTGTACCTCCATTTCTTCATGCATGAAGTAGGGCTAATAATAGTAACTACCTGTCCAGGTTGTGAAGGCTAAACGAGTTAGTGCATGTAACGTGCTTAGTTCAGTCCCTGGCACAGGGTTGTTGCCCAATAAGTACTAGTTGTTTCCCAGCCCCTCCCATGGGGGCCTCTTTTCAGGCAGGCATCTCAAGGGAGGGAAGCAAGTCTCTGCCGTTGGGTTACTTCAGCTAACCCACCTCTAGCCAAGGCCTTTGCCCAGCTTCCACCCAACAATGAGCTAATGGTGGACGTGTTAGCATCCTGGGGGGCGATGTCCCCCAGCACAGCCCCTCTTACCCTGTGCAGCCCATTTCTTCTGTAGGCAGGGAGGGAGGCGGATTTGGAGATGAGGGGATCTGAAAAGAAGGAGCCAGAGCAGTTACCAGGAGCCTTAAGCCATGCGTCCCTCTACCCAAGGTCACCAAATGGCTACAAATGGCCCAACCCAGTGGAAAGGGGTGAGAGCCAGAGGACACTCCCTCTTCCTGATGCTCTCCAGATTTTCAACTTGACTGTCTGAGTAGCTCCTCACCCTGGCAGAATTCTAGGCCCACCCAAGGCACCCACTCGCACACTGTCTGGCTCTGGCCTACACACATCTATTTTCCTATGACAGATCTCTGTGTCCTGGCCACAGGGTGGCTCTGGCAAAGGCCCTGGAGTTGGCATCAAGCTCAGCACCCAGATAGGAAGGCGCCCAGGTGGGTGGAAGAGGTGCGTGCTCTTTCTTTCTCCCTGGGACCTGCTGGGCATGGCAATCCTGGTTCTAGAACCCCACGTGGAAGCCCACAACCTGAGAAATACAATGGGTGGACTATTTGAGATCTGGACTGCGCGGGGACATCCATGTTGTGTGGTCATCAGAGCCACGGGGAGCTGCAGCCGACTCAGCTCCGGCCCTCCCAGGACCCGATGGGCGAAGGCAGGCCGGGCAGAACGTACCGCTGTCAGCCAGGTAGTGCGACCGAGGGGCTGCAAGAGAGAAAAGCCGAGACCAGTGCTCATGGGGACAGACAGACGTGGTGGAGACAGTTCACAAGAACAAAGAGACATGGCTTCCACACCCAGCCACCATGGCTGGCCGGAAGTAGGGGCCTCCTTTGGCACCTCGTTTCCCATTGGCCAGTTTCCGATTGTCGCACCTGCACCTCATCTCCCTCCCCCACCTGGCTCCTAGCCCCGCACCTGGGGCAGAACAGGTGCTCTGTGATACTCGCTGGACAGATGCAGTTGAATTTTGAGCGGCACCGGTGCACGGCACAGAGCCCAGAGCCAGGGGCTGAAAACCACGCCCCTCAGCTGTCAGGCAGGGAAACAGGCTGATCAGTTCATCTCGGCTCTGCCACTAGTAAATATCTAACTTCAGACAGTTTACCTAATCATGCTTCAGTTTTCTCACCTGTAAAATGGGGAGTGATAGTGTTTCCTTAATAGGATTATTGTGAAGATTGTGACATAATACAGTAAGACTCAGCATAGTGACCGACACATATAGAATATGCCAAGAACTGGCTTTACCATCACCACCACCGCCATCTTCACTCTCAGCAGGAGTCAAGGTGCGGTGTGGTGAAGAGGGAAACGCTCATGGCCTTGCGGTCGCTCTGACTCGGGTCTGATCCTGGCTAAGTCACCTAGTGGCTTTCTGACTTGGGGCAAGTGGCTTAACCTCAGTTCTCTCGTCTATAAAGTGAGTGATAATAATCCCTCTACATCGCAGGTCTTTGTGAGGACCAGGAGTGATAATGTATCCACAAACGCCTGGCGCACGGAAGTACAATAAATGATACCTTTTATTAGCCATCAAGTATTAATCTGAGATGGGATTTCCTGGCGGGACTGAATCCCACAAGGGTAAGAAAAGGAGGATGCAGAGAGAGCACGTGTGTGTGTTCAGAAACAGAGAGGAGCTTGCAATGAGAGACTTTCAAGGCGAAGTGCTTGAACAAAGCCTCTGCTTGTATACCTCCAAGTGGTGGTAGGCTCACTACCTCAGGAGGCTGTCCCTTATATTGTTGAGCCATGCAGACTATTAGAAGACATTTTTCTTTACACTGAATCTGATTGGAAGTCACAGCTTCAGATGGCCCAAAGGGGTAAGAGAGGCTGCTCAGGGTACAGCATGGTCTTCTGAGGTGGCGCACGCAGCCCCTCACCAAACCCGTATTCTAGACCCAGAGGGGGCGCCAGAAATGGAGGAAAGTGAGAGGCTCTGGGGCTAACTGCCATGGCCAGCCTTTCCTGATTCCCGATTCCTTTGTTAGCCTGCGGGATGGAGTCGGGGCCGGCTGTGTTCCAGCAGAACTTTACTTATACAAACAGCCAGGGGATCTGATCAAGCGAGCTCCAGCACTTGGGCAGTTGCCCAAGGCTGCCGTGCCTTAGTTCCCCATCTGTAACATGTGGGCGTGATAAGGGCTGCCATGAGGAGGAAGAGAGAGGACGCGTGGACTGGCCTCAAGGAGGCCTGGCTCAGAGTGAACAGCTAACAAGTGTCAGGCGGTTGCCAGGAAAGGCCCGGCCCTGCTGGGCTTCCGGAGCAGTGCTTACAGCCATTGAGGGACATCTCGTAGCCAGCTGTGTGCAGGGCCTCCCGGCTGCTGGTGGAACTCCGGGGAGGGGTCCAGGGGTCCGCGTAGGAGCTCGACCGGGCCTTCATCTCCTCCTTCAGAATCAGCCGGCCGATTCCGCTCTGGAGCTGGGGGTGGGGGAAGAGCAAGGTGAAGTTAGAGGGACAAGAAGGGACATCGAGATGGAACAGGCTTGGGAAAGGCTGAGCGACTGGACCCTCTATGGCAAACCTCTGCCTTTCCTGCGCCCCTCCCGCCTCGTGGCACCCACATTTCCCTTTGGGACTTCATCTGCCTTCCACAAGTTGTCCTGTGGTCTGGGGTGGGGCAAAAAGCAGGCCTGGCCAGTGACAGGATCCACTGTCCTGGCCACAGTGATTGGTTCAGTGATGGGCAGACTGCCACCTTTTTTTTTTAATTGAGGGGAAAATCATATAACTGCGAATTAACCATTTGAAAGTAAACAATTCAGGGGCATTTTGTACACCCACAATGTTGTGCAATGACCACCGCTATCTCACTCCAAACATCGCTATTACCCCATAACGATGGGTAGTAAAGGAGACCCTAAAGCTATTAAGCAGTCCCTCCCCATCCCCCAACCCCCAGTAACCACCCATCTCTGCTCTGTCTGTATGGATTTGCCTGTTCTGGATATTTCATATAAATGGGATCATGCAGTTTGTGGGCTTTTGTGCCCAGCCTCTTTCACTCAGCATGTTTCCGACCTTCATCCACGTTGTGGCCACGTCACTTCATTTCCTTTTAGTAATGTTCCAGTGTGTGTTTACACCGCAGTTTGTTTATCTGTTCATGAGCTGATGGACATGTGGGTTGTGTCCACCTTTTGGCTGTTGTGAGTAGTGCTGCTATGAACGTCAGTGTGCATGTATTTGGGTCTCGGTTTTGAGTTCTTTTGGGTATCTACCTAGAAGCGGAATTGCTGGGTCATATGGTAATCTTATGTT
The DNA here is from genome assembly GCF_000956105.1 of Propithecus coquereli. Classification (NCBI taxonomy): domain Eukaryota; kingdom Metazoa; phylum Chordata; class Mammalia; order Primates; family Indriidae; genus Propithecus; species Propithecus coquereli. The sequence continues at coordinate 3,671,565 of NW_012151729.1, forward strand.
TAACTTTTTGTGGAATTGTCAGACGTTTTCCACAGTGGCTGGACCATTTTACATCCCCACCAGCAACATAGGAGGGTTGCTGGCACCCACTCACCACAACAGGAAAAGAGCATGAAGACAAAGCAGAGGGAAGCTCCACAAGAGAAGAGAGAGACACCTTCCTGATGGCATTTTTTTTATTTTGAGCAGTTAGACCCGGTCAACCTGAAGCTAATCCTACCATTTGACTTTTCAGTTATGCAAAGCTATGCATTTCTTTTTCTATCATAGGTGAGTTTGAATTTGGTTTCTGCCACTTGCAAATGAAAAAATCCTCAGTGATGTACCCTCTAAGCATCTTGGTCAGTGGTATGACCTGCTCACCTTGTGCATGCTGCGGTCAAAGTCGTCCTCCTCTCCAGATGAGAACCTTCTGGCTCGGGGAACTGCCAAAGGACAGAGAGGTTCAGCTTCTGCGCCTGTGCTCCCCATTCAGCCCTCTCCGGCTTAAGACATTTGGAGATGGTTTTTCCTTTTCCTTTTTTTTGCAATTGAAATAGTCTCATCTAAGATACCCCCACACCTGTTGGGAGTGGTCTCTCATGCCTTTGCAGCCACTGGACATTTACCATCTCCCGTGGGTACTAATCACGGGCGACTTTGGGTGTAGTTATATTTGTGAATTACTTCCTTTTCCAAATGGAGAATTCTTTGAGGGTAATGAAGGAGTCATCTCTGAGCTTCCATGAAGCTTTGCTCAGAATGAACATTCAATTAGTAACAATGTGTGTTCAATCAAAGTGGATCTTGTTGACAATCCCTCCCTATACTTAAAAGGAACAGCGTCAGTTGCCTGATTGGGTAGGCTGGGGCCCCAAGGATCACTAGGATCCCTTGCCAGGGTGCCTACAAGAGCTTTCCATCTCCCCACATCCTCTTTTTCCATCTTCCAAACCATTTTTCACCCCACAGCCAAACTGGTCTCTCAAAAGCACAAATGTGATCATGTCACTACTTTCAGTGGCGTCCCACTGTGTAGGATAATAACCCAAATCCTTACCTCAACCCACAAAGCCCTGTGGGATCCCCACCCCCACACATGCTTCTCCCCCTCTCTGAGCTCAAGGCTAAGCTGACAGCCTTTCCTTTCCTCCACTGGAACCCGCATCTTGGGTCTTTGCACAGTTTTCTACACTCTCCACTGAATTACCCCCTGTCTCCCTTCCTATGGTGGCTGAGTCGCTGCACCTAAGGTGCTTTTGTCATTTTTCTGGCTGACAGCGTGCCCTGTCCTAATCCCTTCCACCTCTTGTGCATCATCTCCCTCTCATGGCTGGGACCTCTGTCTGTCTCCTCCACAAGGGCTGCGACCTGATCTATTTTGCTTCCCATTATATCCCCAGGGCATGGGTGGCCCTCAGTACATGTCAGTTGCATGACTAAAAATCCTCAGTTATACACCCTCTAAACGCTCTCATTCAGAATGGTCATGTGAAGGGGTGGGTGCTGTCTGTCCCAACCTCCTGTGTCCCTGGCACAGGTGATAGGGCTCTGGTCCCAGGCTCCCATGGGGAGGCTACCTTTGGGGGACCCATGGTAGGTCCAGTACTCAGACTCCGCAGCATAGTAGGGGTCTGGCGAGTAGGCTGGACTGTACTTGGAGGCCTGGCTGATGTCTTCACTTGTTTTGCTCTTGGTTGCTGTAGACAAATCACCTGTAAAGGACCCAAGGAGAATGCTTCAGGAAGGCAGGATGCCTTGGCCGGGACTGTGCACCCTTTCCCTGTCTTTACCAGGCTCCCGCCCAGGTCAGGAGTCTTTAGTAGGAGGGTCTGGGACATGGAGCGCTGGGGCCAATCCTTCATTTTACATTTGGGTATTTAAACTGGAGAGAGGGGAAGGGACTTGCTCGAGACCACACAACAAATTAGTGTCAGAACTCGGCCGGACTCCAGCCCAAGGCTCTTTCCAGTATATTCCAGGGATTCCCAGGTCTGCTCCAGAGTGGACTCTAAGGCTGTGGCTCCTTGGAGTAAGACTGGACAGGTCCCAGGTGAGCCCCAGCCCTCATCTTCCTAACCCTTTACAAGCCTGCCTTGTTATGGATTTGAACCACATCTAGGGTGGGGATGGCCAGGCAGGGCCACGATGTGTGCTGAGTCAGGTCAACCTCCTCATATCCTGAGATGCCACATTTGGTCTGGGGAAGCTACATGGCCCCAAGGATGGAGCACTGGACAGGAAGTCAGCAAAGCTCTGCTTAGCTCTGCCATTTAACTCAGATGTAACACAGGGTAGATCCTGCCCATCTCTGCCTCAGTTTCCCCATCTGTAGGTGTCGGAATTGGTTTGCTGGCTCAGGTGCCATCCAGCTTCAAGTTTCCACCTGAAGTAAGCCCATGACAAGGGTGACCAAAAGACTCATTGCAAACACAAATGCTTTACGAATGACTTATAGTGGCCCAAAGATGAGTGACAGGCTGGTACGGCAGAGAGGGGCTGGGGAAATGAGTGTGGCTCCATGACCATTTCTCAGAATCAGCTATAGGGAAGCTCTAGGGACAAGCTCTACGCTCTGTGGAGCCAGAGCAGCAGAGGGTCATGGGATCAACCTGCAGCCAGCCCCAGGCTATGCACCCTCTCCCAGCAGCACTTGCTTCTAAAGCTTTCTTTCTTTCTTTTCTTTTTTTTTGTTGCCTGGGCTAGAGAACTGTGGCGTCATCGCAGCTCTCTGAAATCTCAAACTCCTGGGCTCTAGTGATCCTCCTGCCTCAGCCTCTCGAGTAGCTGGGACTACAGGCGTGCACCACCACATCCGGCTAATTTTTCTATTTTTAGTAGAGACGGGGTCTCGCTCTTGCTCAGACTGGTCTGGAATTCCTGAGCTCAAGTGATCCGCCTGCCTCAGCCTCCCAGAGTGCTAGGATTGCAGGCGTGAGCCACCACACCCAGCCGAATTCTCCCCTTTGACTTGGGTTCTGGGCAGCCCCTCCTGGCCAATCGCGTTTAGCCTTTCCATCTGCCCTCCTATTCATGCAATCCACCTCCACCCCACACTCTTCTGGAATCTGCTTTGGAGCTACCCCGCAGAGCCCACCTGGGAAATCCCATGAAGTCCTGAGAAGCTTGGGCCCTGGGGGCCTTTTCTGGATATAAAGCGGAACTGCCTTTGTTGGGGTTGGTGCCTTTCTATGGCCACTCAGTGGCCTGTGTGTAATGTGTCCTCCACAGCTATGTGTACATGCTCACAGACTCACCTTAGCCCCCTGCTCAGCCCCCTCTGAAACCGAGGATGTCTGTCTAAATCATAGGGTCTTAAGCACCCAGAGCCACTATTTATACTGTTACTGTCCCCTCCACCAGCTGGTTAGTTCAGATCCTGGTTTGGGGCTGCTTTGCCCCTCTCCAAACTCTGCCAGCTGTGTGTCTCCCTCTGTTATCCACTAGAGCCTTAAGCCAGTGAGGTGCACAGGGATGCAGCTGCTCCTCTGCACCCTAAAGGAAGGGATGTACTTATTCGACTGAGGCTTAATAAGTGCTTTTTGCAAAAATGAACAGGAGGCGTCGGTGACGAGGACTAGGTGGATCTCATACCGAGCACAGGCTGAAATCAGGGACAAAGCTAGTTAGAGTGCAGATTCTTCACACTCAGTATTTCTGATTAAGGGAGTCTGGGGCAGGGCCAGGGCTAGGGACTCTGCCTTTTTAATAAGTCTCTCAGGTGCATGTGGCCCATAGACTATTCTTTGAGAAACACTAAATGAAGGAATGAATGAAAGAATGAAGTGACTCCCTGCTCCTTTTTCATCTGCATCTGCGCTCCACGAACCCATCCACTCTCAGGAGACAGTGACTGGGACCAGCGTGGAGCAGTGGGTCCCAAGCTGGGCTGGGCATCAGATGCACCTAGAGAAACAGTTACAAATACAAAATTCTAATTCAGCAAGTTGGGGGTGGGGCCCAGGAACCTGTGTGCGTCTCACGTGATTCTAATGAACATTTTTGAGTATCAGTGCCTTGGCGTGCGATGCTTCCAGGGGTACATTTTACAACGGTTTCTCTGATCATGGAGTTTAGGACACCAGACAGCAGTGATTAGTAAGGTGGTGGGAAAGGATTTAGGGGACATGAGGCCTTTGCTCTTTTGAAATGACACCAACCTCCTCCCCAGTGTCACCCTGAGAGATGGGGGACAGCCAACAAGAAGGACCAAGATGTGGCCTTGCGTTATGTGGTTCCTGGTGGCCTGGGCAGAGCCATCTGCATAGATGGTTAACATCCCCCCTCTCCTTGTCTGGCCAAGCCCTATCTATCTCTGACCATACCATGCCGTTTGTAGATCGGGGGTTTCCGGTAGATGTTACTGTCTCCAGCTGCCAGACAGACCAAGAAGGGACGGCGGGGTGGGGGGGGGGAAAAAAAAAAAAGGAAAAAAAAAAAAGAAAAAACGAAAAAAGAAGAACTGGGCAAGTGAACCCAACAAAAAAAAAAGGGCAACAAACTTTTCCAAAGGGCCAACAACCTTCCCCCGGGGGAACTCCCCCTCCAAAAGCCAAACTCCAAACCCAACCCAAAAAGGTCCAAAGAAAGGGGGGCGAGAGGAACAGATGGATTCAGATGGTGCCGAGGAGGGGCTTGGGGCTTGAATGGTGGGCGTGCAGGCAGGTGGCACATGCTCAGCAGAACCCATGCAGGAAGGTGTCCACTGCCTCCACCCAGGGTCCTACCTCCAGGTGAAAGTCCCCAGGACGCTGCAGCCAAGTTTCAGCATTATGTCCCTCCCCCTCCCTCAAATACACACAGGAAGGGACCCCTTCAGGGCAGTTGAGAAAGGTGTAGATGAAACAGCAGGACAGAGCTCTTGGGGGGAAAGTGAGTGGGGAGTCAAAAGCTGAGCGCAGAGTTAGGAGACCGGGCCCAGCCTGGCTCTGCCCAACTCAGACCTTGTCTGAACCACACCTGCAAGTCACGTAGCACCTGCCTTCCTCTCGTCTAGCGCCACCTCCAGTCGCACTGACTGTACACCTGCTGCTCCCTCTGCCTGGGATGTCTTTGCCTGGGGTCTTCGCAGATGGCCTCCTTTTCACCTTTCAGCTTTAATGTTCCCTCCAAGAAGCCCTTCCTGACCACACGACCCTAGTCATCTCTCATGGTGCCCTTTTTTATGTATGTTTAGAGAATCTATCATTACCTGAAATGATCCTTTATTATCTCTCTCCCCACGTTAGAACATAAATGCCAGTACTATGAAGGCAGGGTCTGGGCTGGGTTGAGCACAGCTACAAGCTCCGGGCCCACGACAGTGCCTGGTTGTAACAGGGGGGACAAGGGAGGCTTGGAGAAGCCAGGCAACCAGCCCAAGGTCATACACTTATGAGCAGTGGTATTGGGATTCGCCCCAAGAGCTCTGATGCTAAGCTGGTGGCCTTTGCCACTGTGTGTCACTGCTGTGCCCTCAGGGGCTTGAGCATTTGGGGAATTTCACACTAGTTCCCTGTACCTTTTCTTCCCTGGGCTGCTAGCTTGAGGCTTTGATCAAGGCTGGTCCTGTCAAATGGGTGGACTAACACCCCTGGGGGTGTTGGGGCTGGTGTGTGGAATTAGTGTGGGTGACTGGTTAGGGAGGGTCCCCCAGGAACTGGCTTCTCCTTGGTGCCTGTACATCATGGAGCGGGACGCTCAGGCACTGGAGACCCCCTGGAGCATGCACCCATGCCAGGCATTCTGGGCTGGCAGTGCCTACCTGGGATGTGAAAGTGCTTGGGAGCCTGGTAAGAGGTCGGAGTGGAGGACCTCACGTCTAACTGGCTATGGTATGGAGAGCTCCGGCCACTCTCGGGCCCTGGGGCACGCAGGCAGTGGTCCCCAGAGAGAACAGAGGCACAGAGAAAACAGGCATTAACGCGGTGGCAGTTAAGGAAGCGGTGAGGTGATGACAGCAGGGGTGGGGGTGGGCTGGGGCGTTCCCACGTGCTCAGGCTCCGGCCGGAAGAAGCATGTGCTCTCATGCACTGCGTCTGCAGAAACAAGCTTGACCTTGCCTCCTGGCTGGACTCCAAAGCCAGATTTCGCGGGGGTAAGAATCAATTCTACCAAGCTCTGGGAAGGCATCTTCGTCCCTCTAAGCTCCCCAGCAGGGCTCCTTCCCTCCGTCCCAGCCTGCTTCCCTCTCCCCTCGGGGTGACTGTGCAGGGCCCCTTGGGGAAGGCCAGGCCCCAGGAAGCAGGTAGAGGCATCTTCTCCCAGCCAGGGCTGTGGGGCTGCCCGCCACCCCCTCTCCTGGCAGCTCACCACCCACCTTCCCGCCGCTTCTCAGTGCCACATACCCCTTCTCTACCCCTGCCAGGGACACCGCGGGGACTCAGAGAGGCCCAGCCGTTCACCTAGGTGGCCACAGGCCTCAGGAGGGCCACGCTGTGGTGGGGATCCTGGGGAAGCCCTGCACAGGCTCTGCAGCCCAGGGACACCACGTCACTGCATTGTCCCCCGGCTCTTGCTCTCCCTTTGGGGCTTCCCCTTCCTTACCAGAGCGGTAGTAGTGGTGAGGTGAGCGGGAGAAGGTGGGGGACATGCCCTGCCGGCTGTAGGTGGGGGAGTCGATGTACCCCGGGCTGGAGGCCCGTCTCTGCCGGAGGTCCAGGTTCTCGTAGATGTCCTGGGGGAGGAAGTGCACTGTGAGCAAGGCCGTGGTTAGGTGGGCCTGTGGCCCGGGGGGTCTAGCGGGCAGGTGGGGGCGTGACATGGAATCTGGGATTCTAGGGGCTGAGGCAGGAAAACAGAAACTCCCTCCCTGAGCTACACGCACAGCCCGAGAAGTGGCAGAGAGTCTCCCGCACTTTGCCATCACTAGCAGGGCCTTGAACGGCACCCAGGAGTCAGGCCCTGGAATCCTGACTGGGAGCCCCGGGAGCCCGAGGGAGCCCATCTCTGGGTAAAAAGGGCACATCGGGTTCGCCCATCCTTTATGCCACTGCTGCTGCCTGCAGGGCATGCCCCAAGCCCCTCCGTCACTGCCTGGTTGGGAAGCGCACCGTGGCCAAGAGCTCAGGCCCTGTGGGGGCTGGGGAGGGGTGAAGTCTGGGGTCTTCTTGGTCAGCACGAAGGGACACAATTATAATCAACTTAATTCTATTGCAGCTTAGTTACCTGGGAGTAGGGAGATAACGTTCCCAGTGACTGAGGAGCGAAGAGTTTGAAGGCAGTCGTGGAAGGAGCAAAGGAGAGAGAGGGCGAGAGGAACAGGCAGAGTATTGTCAGAAGGCTCGGCAGAGGGAGGGCCCGCCGCCTCCCCTGGGCACGTTCTCCACGATGTCAGAGCTGCTGATAGCAGGTAGGAGACCTTGGGTGTACGCCTCCTTGTACAGATGGAAAAACCAAGGCCCAGGAAGGCAATGTGAAGGCTCAGGGCCACTCAGGGCCTCTTGGGGAGGAAGTGGCAGGTCTCGACTCAGACCCGGGCTTCGCCACGGCTCGCTGAGAGCTATTTCCACCACCCTTCCCCGTCTCTCCACTGGCTCATGACTCCTCTGTGGTTCATGGGGACAATACCGAGGACAGAAACCCAAATGTAGGGCCAGGCAAGGGCTAGGCTGCTGCCATCAACCAGAGAGTTGACCTGTGGGTGGTGCAGCCAGCTGGAGACACAATGTCCTGGCGGAAGGGGGCAGCGGCTGCTCAGAGACTGGGGCGTGCTGGAGTGCCTGCCAGCCTTAACACAGCCTCTGGGTTTAACAACACAAGTCAGAAATGCGGATTCTTATGTGAAGTCTCCCAATGTTTGCATGTAGCCAACTAGTTAATATTTTAAAAAGATACTCTGTGAGTGAAACAAATCAAATCTGGGGCTGGCTGTGGCCTGTGGGTCCTGGTTTGCCATTTCTAACCTCCGGAGAACCAACTTCTACCAAACACGTGATCCCTTGTACCTGCTTCATTTCAGGGGTCAGAGCCCAGATAATCTCAGCACGGGCTCTTCACCCGAACAGCACCCCAGTCCCTTGGAGAGGCAGGGACCTGGCTGAGGTCACAAGGCTGGCTGTGGTGGAGCTGGGACAAGAACCTGTGTCCCTGCCCACCAGGCCAGGGCTCCTTCTGTTCTCAGTCGTCGCAGCTCAGGGGCTGGCATGGGGTTAGAAATGTCCTGGGATACAGACCGCCAGGACCACCAGGACCGCTAGCGTGATGGCTGCTCTGCCTTCTCCAGAGAACACTTTCTCTTGTTCAGCAACCACTTAATGATTTCAAAAGCCATCTCTACTGAGTCTTTATAAAAGTGTCTTTTTCTCTGCACACTGGGGCTTAAGGCCAGGTGCACAAACCAGAGAACGTGCCTGATTAGGGATTATAAACCTAAAGGGCCACTGAGCCTGGCAGCAGGTGAGAGCCATGGGCTGAGTAGAAGAAAAATTTCTGCACTAAAAGGAGAAGTAATAAGTGTTCAGAGGCTCTTAGCCTCACTGCTGGGGCTAACAGGGAGCGGTAGGGACTGAGGAGAATGGGGCGGCCCATGTCCTGTCTACAGGGGGCGCTGCTACCCATCTCCAGGTGGTGGAAATACAGGTTTAATGTTGCCAGCTCTGATTTTTCGAGAAAAGCCAGAAAGCCAGATTTTTGGATGAAATCTCTTGAGTTTAAAATGTTGGCTATAAATTCCCATTTAGAAGAGACTGGGGGCCAGCACTGTGGAGGCCACGCCGTCTGCGATGGACAGGGCTGGGGACCCCGGCAGGACTCTCCTCCTACAGCAGCCCCAGAGCGAAGGGCGAGACGCGATACCTCTCCATAGCCACATCTCTCCAGCATCTCGTCGGACGTGTATCTGGAATGAGGCTCGTAGGAAATGAGGTCGGGGCGTTGTACCTCGTAGATGGACTTAACCTTGGGGAGAGCTGCCAGGTCTTTGTAATTAAGGATCTCATTATCCACTTTAGCCTGGGGAAGAGGGATATGGACAGGAAAGGAGTAGAAAGATAAGAAGGAAAAAGGAAAGGAGGGAGGAAACACAAACAAGGTACAGAAGGATCGAGTTTCTCCAGTTTCCACTAAAAACAATATATCAGGATCGAATCAAAACATCGTAGAAGGTTAGAATAAGAACGGTCTCAGAGGCGGCCCGTTGCAACAGGGCCGACATTTACTGAGCAGTTATCATTTGCGAGGGCCTGCACCTTACGGGAGTTATCTCCTCTAAATGTCATAGCACCTCTGTGAAGAAGTGTCAATATCATTTCCATATTACTTCTAGATGAGGAAACCGAGGCTCAAAAGACTCGGCAACATGCACCGCTTAGCTAGCAGGTGAGAATCCAGCGTGAACTACACAGCCTGGGTGCTGACAGCCTCCCCGCCCCACACAGTGAGGACATCCCAGGTCACAACATCCTTGGAGAAGGACATGAAATGCTGAAGACAACAGTCATCATGTAGAACACCAGCGAACATTTGGTGAGCGCTTATTATACGCCAGGCTCTGTCCCAGCTCCCTCATAGGGATTAACTCCGTTAATCCACGTAACTCACAAGCAGTAATAGGACGATTAGTATAAGCATTAACATTATCCTCGTTTTGAATAAGGAAACACAGGCACAGAGAAATCAATTGACTTGCCCAAGGCCACGTAGCTGATAAGTAGCAAAAACCCGAATTTGAACCCAGAGAGCCTGCCCTCTCCAGTGGTCTCCCCTGCCTTCTCCAGAGGAGTTCACTGGCTGGCACGGTCAGAGGCTGCACTCAGAATACTCCTCACATCGAACCGCAATGAGCCTCTAATTTCCGCTTGACTTGACTTCGCCTAAGTTCAGCCCTCCAGAGCTGCAGGGATTACAAGACAGCTTCCCCTTGCATGTGACAGTCCACATCTCACGGCTCCTGAAGCTATGTCCTTTCCAGGGCTGTGTCTATCAGCTGTTCTCTCTGTGACCTGGTTGCTTTTATGATCAACCAGGATCTGCCTTGCAAGGTCCTGGGGTTGATGTAAATTATGACAGAGGCCACCAGATAGAGCATCCGAGGAGAATGTGTGAGCCTCATAATGTTCTCCCAATGCCATAGGGGCCAGGCGACATCTCGGGGCCAAGACTACTTTAGAGAGAGCAGCATTCATAAAATCCTTATAAGCTTTGCTACTTTAAAAGCTTCCCAAGGACCTGTAACTACTCCATCCCTGCCCCCTCCTACTGCTGTCTGGACACCGTGCTGCCCATTCTCCATTGCCCCTAGACCCCCTGTCCACCCTGCCTTGCCTGGATCTGTGCCCAGAGTGCCCCTGGGCTGCATCTCAGGCTCTCTTGCTCTCTGGCTTTCCATTGGGTTTGGCCAATAGGAGGCAGCAGAGCCTAGAGGATGAGTGGGGAGAGAGGCTGGCACACTTACTCCCCTGGCAACCTTCCTGTCTGGTTGTGGGCCTGACTCCTACCTGGTGACTGTGTGTCCACAGTTCCTGCTCTCACCAGCTTCCATAATGCTGTTTCCTTCCATTGTCTCTTTAGGCCCAGGGTGGTAACAATGTTGTGCTGTTGCAGTCCCTGGATCCCTCACTGTCTCCTGTGGGTCCCCTTAACCCCACCCACACCTCTGTCCATGGTGCCTCCATGACACCCTCCTTAGTTGAACTCTTTGAGGGATGCCGCCTGATTTCTGCCAGAGGCTGCCTGCACCAATTCTGTGGTGTGTGGGTACAGGGAACCTTATTAGGAGAGTCCACTTGCTGAAGGAACTGCTGCCTTTTGTCCTGGGATGTTAGATCTTGACCTTGGCATCTTACAAACTCAACTCCACCCAAAACTATTCATCTTGGCACTTTACTCCAAACCGCAAAGATACTTAATTTATATTTCATCCTATAACCACTTTGTTGATGGGGCTCTAAATGAGCCTCAGGTCTGGGAGGTGCAGTGATTGATCAGAGGCATCCTGAAGTAATTAGCCAGGAAGGAAGGAGGAGAACAACATGGGGCAGGTTGAAGTCAAAGCACCTGAAGATGATTCTAGAAGTCAGTGGGGGATGGAGCAAAGTTTTAAAGTTTGAAAGATTCTGCCAGCTCCAGGTTCACCGATAATTTTAATTTTAGTTTTAATACCAAATCTCAAGTATCTATGAAAAGTATCTTGTTTTTGCATGTCCCCAAAGCAGATGGATCGATTTTTTGCCAAATATGGAAGCAATGTTTGGGGTGGTCTGATTTAAAATGTGGCTCATGTAACACGTGCAATCATTCCCTGGAACAGCAGAGCATGAGGCCCCCTAAAGGGTGAGAAGAAGAGAAGGCGGGAGGGGAGGCGCGTGGCTATGCCAGGACTTGAGGAACAGCTGGTCTCAGCGAATGAACCTTTGGTGGGCAGGCACGGGCACAGGGTCCCCAGGTGCCACTGGGCACTCTCTTCTGCAGGGGAGCTGCTTCTCACAGGGGACTGCAAGGTGGACAACATCAGGGCCTAACTTACTGCACAAAGGTTAAGAAGGCTCTTCAGGAGCCCAGGCCACCAGCCAGTGATTGACGGCATCGTGGTGCAGCCACTTCCGGAGCGCGCGTGTCCCGGTAACTCTCTTCTGGAGACCTGCTCGCATTTGTCAATAGCCTTCTCACAGAGCAGGCCCGGAAACTAAGCCCATTCATCCTGCTGTGGTCTGGCCCATTCACAGTACCAGGGCACTATCCTCTCTCCGGTCTTGGACAGGATTCTTCTATGAGGACGGCCTGTGATCAAAGTAGCCTGTCTTTTGTGACAGCCATGTGGTAGTATTGACCCATGTTGAAGTTGCAGTCAATGATATCGCTTAAATCTTTGTTAATTTGACCAGAGGAAGAAAGGAAAGGAAATAGTCTCATCGATGGGCATTATCCAGGGATCAAAGAGGAAGCTGGATGTGGATTAGTCTAGCGATGACAGTCAGGGCCCACCCAGGACTGGCTGGTTTGGGGACTGCATCTAGAGCTCCTTGTTAGGACTGGGTTTCCTGCTCTAGACCATTGCTTCCAATTGCTGGGCTTCTTGGCCCCTTTGACTTGTGGAAGGCTGGACAGTCCAGAATCAGTCAGATGGAGGTTTGCTGCTCACTTTGGTCCTCCCTGGCTCTGCCTCCCCTGCCTCTTGTAGCTTACTTCTGTTTATCCCTCAGGCTTGAGCTTAAATGTTTCTTCCCCAGAGATGCCTTCTCCCAACTGGTCCTATACTGTTAGGTCCCCCTGTGCGTATGTAGCATCCTCAGAGAATGCTGTGCTTTTTCTTCCTGGCGCTTATAACTGCAACTGACTATTCATGGCATATGTGTTCCATGTCATGAGGATAGGCATCGGGTCTGTGCACTTCACCACCATTTCCCCAGAACAGAGCACACTGCTTAGCACAGAGTAGATACTTGTTATTCGTTTGTTGAACGGAAGAATAAATTACATATACAAGGGACCTCTGAGGTCATGTAACTCAACTCTTGTCCCTTCTGCCACATCCCAGGAAGATGATGAACCCCCTGTGTTTTACACCTCTGGAGATGGGAGCTCACATACAAGCAAGTGGTCTCGTCCATCCCTGGACTTTGCACATGATTAGAAAGCCCTTATTTATCTTTGCAAAGATACGGCCATGTTTCCACATCACATGACTTCCTTCTCCTTTCTGCCTCTTTATCACACCAATACCTCCACATCAATATTCTACCCAACACCTATTCCAAATACCACTCTGATCCCAGTTTTTATCTTGCCATTCTCTCGGTTAAGTAATGGGAAAGGAGACACCTTGTGCTGTTTACAGACTCAGCAAGAGCTCTTGCTGTCACGGCACTTTCTGTCTCGTGCTCTACGGAACTCTATAGCATCTCTGAAACTCCGGGTTTACTAGACTGTGTGCTCTATGAAGACAAGGTCTATGTCCTACCCGTACCCCACTCCCACTGTATCCTCAGGACCTGCAACAGAGCCTAGCACATGACAGGCACACATCAAATATCAGTTGGATAAAAACGTGACAGCTCCTTCATCCTTAGAAACTCTTTAGATACCAGTTTGGGGACACCCTTCCATGGCTGAAAAGTGATACATACGCAGATGACTCGGTTGGGTGACCCAATGCTAGATCCAGGGGGTGAGATGGAAGTTTCAGATGTTCGTCTATGCTGTGGGAGAGACAAAGACAGAGGGGTGAAAATTGCACCCTGGGGTTGGTGGGGAGGGAGAGACAGGGGTATAAGAATGCAGCTCTTCAGGGAACATTAGCAATATTGTCAAAGCATTCTCTGGCTACTTCTGTACTTTCTGTTTATTTTATTTTCACTAATCAATGTCTGAGTGTGAATGAGACCCAAACTGCATAGGACTTCAGGCTGTTGGGCAGAATATGAATTTATTTTCTATATATTTGCAGCTAACATTTTAAATAGGAAGTTACTCGTAAAAATTTTCATCTTGGATTATCACAGTCAATAATGTATTTACTTTAAATAAATAGAATTGGTTAGTACCGGTTCCTTGCTAGTTTGTTTATTCAAAATGTAAAAGTAGGTTAAACTTCATGTCATTGCATACCATGCTGATTCTTTATAGTGTATTCATTGCAAACTGACATACACCGAAGTGACAAACTTAAAAAACCCATCTCTGAACAATGGCAATGATGGATTAAGAGCCCCTTCGCAGAGCAGTGTAACGTCACTCTTACTGCATCTGTGCGAGTGGCAGCATGTTGCAGTTACAAAGTAAGGGACTGGGAATCAAGGACCATGGTTGAAATACGTGGTTTGAGGGATCTTGGCTTCCTTATCTGCAAAACGCAGAAGCGGAGCTTCAGGACTGCCTGATTCCGTCTCAGTTTCTCACCCTACAACGTGGGGCTAGAGAGCCGAGTTGCCCGAAGTAGTGGTGGGTCTGCGAAGATGAATTTAGGTGGAACATTCCATAGCACTGAGTGACACAGTGAGAGCGTAAAATGTAACATTTTATTTCAATCATTCTGATTAGATTGAGGAGTCAGTCTCAATCTGGTGCTAATTCATTCCAACAATTGCTAATTTCCCCTTTTAAACAAACAGAGTGCAGGCAACATTGTCTAGCTGGAATTTTTAAGATTTGTTTATGAGAATCATTACATAGGATTATTTCATTATCATTGAATTTATTTTATGGTTTCCTTTCGTTTATAGAAAGTATTACTGGTTTCCACTTGGTGATATAAAGTTTTATTTTAAAATAAGCTTAGTTAAGTAAAAAGTAGCGAGTTGATTTAAAGAAAGATACTAAGTATATCATGAGACAGGCAGTGCTCGGCCACGGCAACAGCACCGGGGCTGCAGAAGGATGACTGAAGTTGCCACCAAAGAGGAGGAAATTGAAGAAAAGGATGATTAGTTCTTGTATCTTACATGGATGAGGACTTGGAAAAAACAGGGAAAAAAATTCGGGGCTCAAAAATAACGACACATCAACAGACAAAACTTACATTACTTACTCTTTCACAAAACTTACATTAAGTGGACAAGGCCATGAAGGAGACCTGTTTAATCAGCTTGTCACATAAGTTGTGCACTTGTGTGTTCTGGTGGCGGTTCCCTTCCAAGGGACCAACTCGGAAGTTCCAAGGGCCAGGGTGTAAAGGAACCTTGGAGACATCAAGCTCCTCTCCTTGCCCTGTCCACCCTCCGCCCCCGACATGCAACCCAGGATCCCCTATAGCACCAAGGGCCCCTCCCTGCAGTATCAGGACTCTGGGTTCACAGGCTTCCTGCTGCCGGGCACAGTAATTCAGAGGAATGCAAGGACCTCAGCTGGTCCCGTGTGTGCTGGGGACGCTGGACGTGCTTCCACCTGGCTGCATTACTGAGGCAAACCACTCCCCTCTCTAGACTTGGTTTGCTTATAGGCAAAGGCAAAGGGAAAATTCCTCACATATCTGCCTCACAGGGTTAAAGGAATCAAATCAGACAGTGGCTGTCGAGATGCTTCATAAACTGTCAGTTACTATGACAATATTAACTACTATTGTTAATAAATGACCTTAGGTTGGGGAAAGGCCATGGCTTGAGCGCCTCAGAGAGGCCGCCATCTTGATCAGCAATGGTTATAGCCTCGCCCCAGAAACACTTAAAAAATTCATGCAAATACAGTGCTTTACAGTTTTCAAAGTGCTTTCACATCCAATGTCATAATCTCGAAAACCCCACGAAGCAGGTGTTACCACGAACGAAATCCAAGGACACGGGCACACGTTTGGGAGTGTGCACACCAAGGAATGCTGACTCAGCACTAAAGCAAGGCTCCTCCGACCTGTGGCAAAAGGTAGCAATGTCGGAATGCTGGTCTGGGATCACTCCTAGATTGCTTACCTTTAATTTCTTCTCTGCCCGGGCTGCCTGCTTGCAGATGGGGTGCCAAACCTCAGAACCTAAGGAGTCAGGAAAATAACAAAGGCTCGGACCTTTCAAATCTACCAGCATTCAGAGTCTCTCCCCATCCCCCACCCTGATTTACTCCCTGGACAGCACATGTACCCTCCACATTGGCCAGATGGACCCCCTTGGCCTTCCCAGCTCCCTGCTGGCACCTCTCGGCTGGTGCACCAACTTGACCACCCACACCCTTTTCTGCGTTTCCAAATCCTACCCATTCCTCAAGGTCCAGGTCTCACACGACATCCTCTTGCAAACTTTCTCACCTGCCAGCTGGGGGTGACTTCTCTCTCCTCTGTGATCCATGGTTCTTTGTATCTCTCTCCACACATATGGTCTTAAATCACAGTAGCTCATGGAATATCATCCCAACTAAATTAAGAGCTCCTTCTGGGCAGGGACTGAGCTTTATTCACTGCTATGTCTCCCACAGCATCCAGCATGGGACTTTGCTCCCAGCGGAGGTCCGTACATGTTTGTGGGGTGAATAGATGAGTGGATGAGTGGCAGTGAGTGACACGTAGCAGGTGGTCAATGCATATTTGTTAAATGAATGAATGGAGTGGGGGTGAAGGAAAATGATAGCGTGCAGTGAACTGCAGCCTTCCTTTCTCTTCAAAGACTGATGACAGTCTATCAGAGCTACCCCATTAAGGAGAGGAGGTGTCATGGTGTATATTCTGCTTGAGAGCACTGTCTTGACCTGCTAATTCCTCAAAGACTCCAGACTCTTCAAATTCAGGATATGGCTAATGCCCACATTTCATTGTGGGTGGGGGTCCAGTTGGCCAGCCCCAAACACAAAGGCCAATTTGGAAAGGCATGAACAACAGGTGGCTGGTCACATGTTGAGAAGAAGCCCCAAATATTATACATTCCCCAAAGAAGGGACAGGTGTCCTGGATTAGAAGGAAAAATAGGGACATATTATCCCTCTGGAGCCATTCCTCTCGTAACGAGCCCTAAAAGGAAAGGAGCCAGCAAATGGCTGGATTCCTGAGCACCCAGATGGCATTTGTTTGTCTGACTTTGTTTCTAGGATATACTTTCCATTATGGCTTGTTGCCTGGAACCCCTGGGACTGGAATACTAGCTAAGGGACAGGGAGTGGTGTAAATCAAATAATTAGCCCCGAAAGACAGGAGAAAGACTAGGAATAAGTAGCCCCAGGTTCTCGTTTCTGCCTGGCCCCTAACACATCTTCTCTCTGGGTCCCACTTTCTTCACTGAATATCAATGAGATGGGATTTGGATGGTCTTGATTATTTTCATCTCCAAGATTCTAATTCTCGGGCCAGTTCTGTCTCTTGCAGAGTAGGAATCTTTCATTCTTGTCTGCTGATGTTCTTTGATGATCTTCATTATTCAACATGAGTTTAAAATGCAATGACTCCCAGAGCCCAGTAGAGGGATTCTGGGTCTGTGGCTCGATCCAGCAATCACAGGGTGTGTCCACTACCGAGCTGTGGGGCGGGATCCTGGCTTCCGGGAGTTATTAGACAGAGCATTTCCGGTTCCTCTCTGAGTTGCTCCCGAATCTACCAGGAGTTGTTTATGACTGTGGTTGTGGCAGGAAACACATGTTACAGGTCGCTGTAGGAGATGGACAAGATGGACACAGAGTTCTGAGAAGGTCATGCGCTTAAGTGAAAGAGGCAGAGGACAGGTAGAGGGGGCAGTTCTCATGGGGGAATAATGTGTAAAGTGAGGGCGTCAGACTAGGTCGTCTCTCTTGCTTGGACGCTAAGACATTGACATATCTGCTCTGAAATAAAACTGGGCCCCAAATGGCCATTAGCTTCAGCACTCTGCATATAGGAAAGCATGTTTATATAAGAGATGAGGGGAGAGAATCATAAGAGAAAAAGAAAATAGAAATGAAAAAGATCCAAAGTTTGGGAGTTGCCAGTGTACATCTAAATAAAAGAGGCTCAAAAAGGAGTGAGTCGTAGCTAGCAATAAATAGATTTAGATAAAAGAAGGTAAGAAAAGGTGATTTGTTCATGAAGGTCCCCTATGAAAGGTCTGCTGAGCTTATGCCCTTGGCCAATGGCTCAACAATGTGACATTAAAGGAAAGATAACATCAGAATGAAGAAGGTGGTTATTCCCTTCTGTGGACTTTATTCCCAGAGCTGAAAACAGAGCCCATGTGTGTTTAATAAAGAAATACATGAATGATGGGTTAGATCCCACCTCTGATGTTTTTTTTTTTTTTTAAAGATACAAGGTGAAATTCACCCAGAGGAGGATGGTAACCAGAATAGGAAGGGGATTCAAAAGTAGGTGCTAAGGCAGGGTCTTCACCCTGAAGCAGAGAAGACTGAACAAAACAGTGAAAACTGGCTTTGAATATTTAATGACTCTCTGTGGGAAGAGGCATTAATTTGTTTTGCAAGTCTTATACAGCAGAACTAGGACTAAGGGGCAGAAGTTCCAGGGAAGGCAAATTTAACATCTGAGAATTGAATGGCCTCATTCATCTGATAGTGAGCTCCCCATCCCTAGAAGTATTTAAGTGTATATTGGGTGGATAAATGCTCAGCAGGCATATCATGAAGGAGACTTATCACATGGTAGTTACACTAAAGGATATTTACCATCCCTCCTAATCCTTAGAGATTTTGTTTCCATCTTAATAGGCTTTTCTGTACAGAGAAAATAATTATTTGCCCCTATCCAATAATCATGATGAGAATAATCATGATGACAGTCCCGTGAGGAGAGGGATTCATCTATGTCATATTTACAGATGTATCTCTAGGGACTGCAGATTCTCGATAAATACTCATTGAGTGAACAAATACACAAAAGAAACATGATATTCTGTCTTAGGCCAGTTGGATTCTTTAAGCTGGGCTCAGATATTTGGACATGTAATACAATCTAGACTCTGATCAGGCAGCTAAAATTCCAGACGGAGTCTATAAGAATAGTCACTAGATTGGGGTTTGTCAAAGTGTGCCCTATGGGCCACCTGTCTTGCAGCCTGGTAAAATGCAGATTCCTGGGCCTCCCTGCAAAGCCACTGAAGCCAGCTTTCTGGAGGTGGGACCTGGGAATCTGTGATTGATTTAACTAAACTTCCCAGGTGATTTTATGACTTAATTTAAGAACCATAGGGCTAAATAGCAGATAATACTCCAAATTTGTTTCCTTGGAATGTCATGGGATAAAGAAACCAATTTAAAAAAAAAAAACCCTTTTTGTAAGAATGCAACATTTTTTGCTTGTTCTACTCCTGGTTCTACGAGCCACACTCTCTTGTCCCCCCGAGATTGTCATTTACAATTGCAGGTTCTGCAGTTAAAACCTACTGGAAGGTTATGGAAGTGAAGGATTAGCTGTTTCTGTTTTAGTCGACTCAGAGATAGAGATGTGAATCTCCAAAACAATCCCTCAGCCAGGTATTAAGGCCAATTTTAATCCTTAGCCGAGTCAGCAGGCAGTCTTATCTCTCTGGTTATAGCACGCGCCACACCTATAACATTTGGTGCTGCTTTAATGTTTGGGAACCCACCCGCCTCTCTGCTGGATCTTGAAATTCAGTTTGGTAATGCTTTTTGTTTTTTAATGCCAAAGCTAGAGCTGGTGCCATGGTCTTTGAGAATGCCAAGCCAGGGGTTACCACACAGCAGTGACTGAAAGTAGCCCACCCCAGGGTTCTGTTTGGTCAGCGCTGTGATCTTAAACAATTCTGAATCTGAATGTGTTTAGACACTTCAGGTCACCGGTGACTCTCCCTGCTGTCTGACTCCAGGACTTTCTCACTCATTAATGTGGCATTTGAGTTTCTGGCCCCTGGTCCTCGCTAGGGTGTTCTCTTACAGCAGGTTTCTTCATCGGATTTCTCTTGATCAAAACAGGGTGACGCTTTTCCGAATTCTGCCTTTATGACAACACACTACCTTTGTGGCATAGATTGGCTGGAACTTTGGAATTTCTTTTTTAAAATCCTCACCCAGACAAACGTGGAATATTCATAAATGAAATATTATTCAGCCATAAAAAGGAATGACCCACCGACACATGCTATGACATGGAGGAACCTAGAAAACATTATGCTCAGGGAAAGAAGCCAGTCACAAAAGAACACTTATTGTATGGTTCTGCCCATATGAAATATAAAACATTGGTAAATCTGTAAGACAGAACGCAGATTGCTGGTGGCCAGGGGTTAGGGGCAGAGGAGAATGGGGAATGGCTGCTTAATGGGTATGGGGTTTCCTTTTGGTGTGATGAAAACGTTTTAGAACTAGATAGAGGTAGCGGTTGCATAACATTGTGAATGCATTACAAGCTACTGAATTGTACACACTTTAAAATGGTTAATTTTATGTTATATGAATTTTGAGCTCAATAAAAAAAAAAATCCCCACTCCACTCCCTCCAGCAAGAGAACTGTTTCTGTAGACCAAGGGCACTCTGTTCTTTTTTTGTCACTAAGGATACCAAGCTCATCGGGAGAGAGAAGAGTGAGCACTTCTGTTGAATTTGCCACACAAAAACAACGTGATCATTATTGTAATCTTGGGGCTTAGGAAATCTTCACCATGTATCAGGCACTCTCTGCACCATGTAACGTAATGTTCTTAAGAGGTTCAAGTCCCGGTCACATCACTTACTAGCTGCATCGCCTAGAGTACCTTTCTGTGCCTTGGTTTCCCCACCTGTAAAATGGGCATGCAACACTATCTTCCACATGGGTGTGGTTTGAGGATTAATGAGTTAATATGATCCATATATACCACTTAGCACAGTGTCTATCTATGTCAGGAACACTGTGTGTTAGCTATTATTGTTCTTATTAATATTATCTCCTCCCCACCTATGAAAATCACCTGTGTGCCAGGACCTAATTTGGGTAAAGAAGAGACTTGAGGGGAAGGAGACTGGGGACCAGGGTCAGGTGGGAGGGGGGAATGCAGCGAGTGACAAGCTCACTGTGCAAGTGGAGTCACTGAACAGAAGCCTGGCTTGGTTGTCAGCACACCCTCCTGGGCGGCTGGGCTTGTGCCCAGAGATGAGGGCACCTCAGGAGAAGTGGTAAAGACCGGTTTGCCTGGAGCTGACACGATGAAGTGGGCTTGAAGCTTAATAAAGAGGTTGAGGGAGAAAAGTGCTTAGTTACCAGGAGGCTGGTTACCATGGAGGCTATCAGGCAGGATGAGGAGGGGACAATGGCAATGCCGAGGTGCCTAGTAATTCACAGGCAATACTAAGTGCTGATAATAACAATCGGGACAGTTATTAAGATGTATTGAGCACTTAGTATGTGCCAGGCACTAAGTATTCTTATTGCTTTTGTTACAACTAACATTTAGAGAGCGTCTGTGCCACGCCTTATGCTACACACTTTATAACAATACTACTTAAATAAAAAATAATAATGATCACTGATGTTTATTAATATTAACCATAGCCAGCATTTATTAGTGCACTGCAGCATGGGGAATGGCCGTTTCCACACCACTGGCTGTTCGTCGTGAGCTCAGACTGGCAGAGCCAGCAGTGCCAGGCTCTGGGCTACACCTTTACCATGGATTAGCTCATTTGATCCTCACAGCAGCCTTGCGAGCTGGGGCCTAGCCTCATCCCTCTCTTATAGATGGGAAATTGGGGTTTAGGGAACTTGGACATCTTGCCTGCTTGTCCATGTCTGTCTCCCCACCCTGGCCTGGGCACCCACAACAGGTCCTCAGAGTCTCCCCAGGACGTGTCTGCTGAGCCTAGTGGGACATGCCGCCTCTCTGTACTGATGGGGCGGGAGATGGCCAGGCCCTCCTTCCCACCACGTGGAGACCTCCAGTCTGGGGCACAAAAGTGCAAGGCAAACACAGAAAGAGGCAGAGAGAAGAACCACCTGGTGTTGCCCGTGGGCTCCCCACTGAGCTGTGTGCCTCCTCGGTGCCCCTCAGTCCCATGAAGCCACCAATCCCCTTTTGCCTAACGTGGCTTGAGCTGGGTTTCTAGCACCTAAAAAGTCCAGACTAATAAAACATCTCATCGAGCCAGAACCTGAGTATCTGACAAGTTCTCGCCTTGCCCAGCAGGCAATTTTGTTTCTCAGAAAATAAGAGGAAGCAACCAGGGAGTGTGCTGCTCTGGACCTAATTCTGACCAACGTGGACAAATTGGGTGCCGGAGTAGCTATGACATGTGACAGGTGAGAAAATGGCCACATCGGCTTGAGGCTCTGGTGACCTGAGAGGAGAAGCTGGAGACAGACTTTAGAAATACAAACCTTAAGCTACTACACTGTAATACTTTCTATATGACTCAAGATGCCTGGTAACCCTTAAAATCTAAAAAAAAAAAAAAAGGCAGCTCACCAAAAATTAAAATGTACTCTAAAATGAAATATGCTTAGTAGAGTTAGACTTTAGGAAATATCAATTTAGTACAGTAACAGGATATGTTTGAAGAACCTAAAATTAGGTCGCAGGAATGGGGAAACATAAGATTTAAAGTTTTTAAGCATAACTCCTACAACCTAAGCTGTCAGCAGAGAGATCCAATTTAAAGTAATAATGCTAAACTACGAAATTATAGCAACCAATACTACAACGGTGCCTTTTGAAGGGTGGTTTGATGAGATGTGTAGATTATGACTGAGGGCTGACATTCCACGACCCGTAAGGATGGGAGATGTGTCGCTCGAACATCTCTTAGCAAAGTGCACCTTTTCCGAGTTCCTTGTCAGAGGAAAATGTGGCCTTTGCTAAATATCAACCTCCCCAGCTGTGTCAGAAAGACACGCCTCCTGATACCAGGACCTTGTATCCTCTGAACTAAAAAAAAGAAAAAAATGTGATCTGAAATAGACTCGGTTACACAAGAGAAGAGTTCGTTGTAATTATCAAAACAAGCCTTCGAGGCTCCAGGCAGGACTTGCATTAGCGCTGAGCTGAGTAAGGCTCTTCACTTTATTTAGGACCATGGATACCTCCGAAAATCTGATGAAAGCTACAGACCCTCTCCCTAGAGACACACAACTCCATGCAAAATTTGGCAAGCAATTGCAGGAGATTTACAGGATTCAGAAGGCTGAGTATGAACAGTTTAAGAATTCTGGTAATAGACATATAAGAAAACTGGTTAAAGAAACCCTGACGAGACAGGCTAGCTAACCTTGGCTAACATAGCCTCTCTACACTGTCAATCTTCTTCTCTAAAAGGAGGATATTAATGTTTTTTAGCACACAGGGTCATTGTGAGGATACAATGAGATACTGCATTTAAAACTCTTAGTATGGTATTTGGCACACATAGTAAATGCTCAACGAATATCAGCTTATGGCATTTTACTATTATAACTATTTTTATTATTATCATTGTTATTGGTGGGACTTACAATTTGTTTTAACACTTTCCTTGACAGAGCAGGGTTTGCCCAAGATTTTATAAATGATTTCCTGCCATGTGGGTTTTAAATATACAAATGATAACAGAAAACTCTTTAAAAATGTGCCACTCAACTCCTGTGTTTCCAGTGTTACTGTCCCAGGTCTTCAGAACAGGGGGGTAGTTAGTATAGACAGGAGGGGAGAAAAGGGGAGAAAAAGAGTCTACCTTTTCCCTTTTCCTGGGTGCAGGCACATTTAAAACAAGAGCAAGATCTATCTCACGAACCACATTTGGAGTTTAAAAAACCACTGTCCTGGCCTTAGATCTACCTTCTGGGGAAAGCTGGGAAAGGGCCCTCATTCCTCCCCAGGACAACACCTAGGATGTTCAAACATCTAGGGACAGCTAGTCATAGTGACTCGGCCAACAGCGATCACCTGTGGAGTGCACACGGCGCCAGTGTCGGGGCTGAGGGACGTCAGGAGCAGGGGGTCTCCGGCAGGAGGCCAACAACTCCCGCACGAGCTGGAGGGTCCCGGGGCAAACAGGGCTGTGGGAACCCGGGAAGGAGGGCGTGTGTGAAGCTGTAGGTGGGGCTGGGGTTGGGGAAGCTGGGTGTCCAGGAAGCACGCAGTGACTGAACTGGGCCTTGGACGGCAGGATTTCTAAAGGAGGCGCCGCAAGACAAGAAGGGCAGTGAGCTCATTTCAGCGCCGGACACGGACTCGCCCCAAGGCCCGGCCCATCCACCCACTTCCCGGCCTCGTCTGCCCCCTGTCTGCACCCCGGCCACGCAGGCTCCTCTCAGCCTCACACGCCTCGGAGTCTCGCGGACTCTGTCCCCTCAGGCTGGCACATCCCATCCCCTCCCTTTGTCCAGTTGCTGCAGTCTGAATGTTTGTGTGCCCCCAAATCATATGTTGAAATCCTAACCCCCAAGGTGATGGTGTTAGGAGGGGGGGCCTTTTGGGAGGTGATTAGGCCATGGGGTTAGTGCCCTTATGAAAAAGGCCCCAGAGAGCTGCCTCACCCATCCCAACATGCAGGGCACAGAGAGAAGGTGCCACCCATGAGGCACTGGGCCCTCACCAGACACCAAATCTCCTGGCGCCTTGATCGTGTACTTCCCAGCCTCCGGAACTGTGAGAAACAGATTTCTGTTGTTTATAAGCTACCCCATCTATAGCATCTTAGTCTGTCTGGGTTATAGCAGCCTGAATGGACCATACCACCAGTTAACACCACTCATCCTCAGATCTCAGCTCTGGGCCTCTCCCCAGGGAGCCTTTCCTGACACTCCTCTCACCCTGCTAAGCGCTCGCACAGCCCCGTACTTCTCCCCTGCATAAAACTCACCAAGGCTGACACGTATTTGTGTGATTACTGATGGATGCCCATCTCCCCCACTGGACTGCGGGGCTGGGGGTGGCCCTCACCATGCACCCTGGCACAGAGCCTGCCCGCGGTGGGGCTCAGGAAGTAGTTGGTGATTGGATGAATGAATGAGTGAAAGTTGGCTTTGGCAGCTTAAGCGTTGGGTACGTTCAAGGCTAGAAAGGAAGTCTGAGACCTCTGGGAGAAGATCTCAAATGCAAGGCCGAAGTGTTTGTACCTAAACCAGTGGGCAGGGAGGGGCCTTCGAAACCTCTCAGTGGGACCATGCAAGAGCCATGATGCCCCAGGGATGAGGGACTGGGCAGAGGATAGATGACTAAGTGGGATCTGGAGACTAATTAGCAGACTGCTGCAAGAATTCTGGGGCAAGAGGGCTGGACCCTGGGGAAAGAAGCACTGGTTTGCTTTTTGGGAACTATTGGTGCCCCCCTTATTCCTCTGTGCATTCTGCGAATCCCTGGGAAGACTGAGAGCAGCCTGGTGTGATGCTCTGAGACGTGGGGAGAAGGCGATGGCATAGAGGCTGCGGTGGTGTAGACACTCTGCAACCCAGGCCTCCTCTGAGCTTCTCTGACCCCTTGGCCCTGTGTAGCTCGGCCTCTCAGCCCCAGGCAGAGCCAGGGGAGTCTGCTCAGAGCACTGCCAGGGAAGCAGGCCAGCCGAGCAATGGGTGGAGGCGTACAGGGACAGAAGGCAGATTACATGTCACTTCACATTAGCCACACCGGCAACTTTCCCGATCCACCCAGAGAGGGGCAAACTAATTGCAGTTCTGAGGACAAGCCAAAAGCCAAGATAACACGGAAACAGAAGGAGAATGTATCTCCTTTCCAGTCGTGAGTGGATGGTAACACCTTACAGAAGGTTAGATTTGCTTACCTGTGAGATACATTTCCTCCCCTTCAGTGAACATCTGGTGGCAGCGTACACATCTGGCACAAGTTGGGTGGTAATGCTTCCCTCCTGCCTACGGAAATCAAGAGATGAAACAGGAGGTCAGAGCGAGGGCTGTTGACCAGTGGGACAGGTTGGGTTTGAACATTTCCTGGGTACATCAGTGCTGCTGGCATATTTCTGGCCCCGAGGTTGCTTGGAGGCTACCCACGGGAGTCAGAATCACCTAAAATTCCACCCAGGAAGCTTGGCGATTCTTATCGTGGGTCTGTGATGGCAGTTCAGGGGACTTCCCTGGACACCTGCTCTTCTATTCTGGCAGTGGGAAGGGCCCTGAAGAGGCCACTGCTCCCATTTCCTCGTTTCCACATGAGGAAGCAGTCTTGCTTTGTGGACATCCCAGAATTTCCCCAAGCGAGGGGCCCTCACCACTGGTGGTACATGAAATAGTTTTAACTGGTACATGAACTTGGGATTTAATAACACTGAATCAACCAAAAAATAAGATCTCTTCAATCTTCTATCAATTCTGATTTTATCAAAGAGGAAGTACCAGTTTGGTGCAAGTGTGTCTTTAATATCTATCCAAAATGTACTAATCTACCTTTTCAAGAATGAGAACAGGTATGAGGTTGGAACCTCCACAAGCAACAGAAGCTAGCTAGAATTCTATAATTTTCAGGTTCCCTGCAATATAGCAAGTATGTGCTGGTTTTCCTATCATGTTGTGTAAGTTTTCTCATACGTGAGTGAGCCAACCTGAAGACAATTGAAGTATTAGGGAAGGATGATCATACAAGGTTCACGTACATGGCAAACATTGCAAGATTGACACATGAAGGACAGAGTTTTAGGGCTCAGTGGACAATAACGGGACCTATTGCAGAGCCCCTACCCCCAGGCCAGCCCCACCAAGCGTTACCAACGCCCCATCCCCAGCTCACCCCAGTGTGGCTCTGGTGAGTCCCCTTCCCTGTTCCCACTTTCCTTCCCCACCATTATTTGAATTAAAAATGGAGATGACTTGCAGCTGCAAATCCTTCTATAGGGGGAAGACACAGCCTTGGAGAAGGTGGTGCCTCAACATGTCACTGGAAGCCAGTAGCGGTGTTGGAGCTAGACCGTGAGGGCCAGTCACCAGCATAGTACTTGCTCCCATGCTGACAATTCCTACATGAAAATCCCAGCCAAGAGCACTTGGCGTGGAAGGGCCCTTCGTGGCGGTTCCAGAATTTTTATATTGGAGGAGCTTAGTGCAGCGATTGGGTTGGAAGGTGAGGCTTGTTTTGAAGAAACATTTTTGCATGTTGGGGAAGGGTTTTTTGGAGGAGGGATAATACCTGGGGGGAATTGATAGATATTGGGGGGCTGTTAAAGGCCCCCTCTCCAAGCCGCCACTTGGTCTGATGCTAACAGGTTCCTTCCAATTCAAAAATTATAATTGCATAATAGGAAGGCTTGCCTATTCTGGAGATAGTCTCTCTATTCTAAAAACTTAGCAAGAATGTGGAAAAGATAAATTTTTACAAAAGAAAAAACATCTCCAATATCTCTTTTTGTTCCATCCTTCGTTGTTTACATGGCTCCCACCAATGAGAAAATGTCCCTGTTGTCCTCAAAGCAAATATGTTCAAACTTTGGAAAGAGCCTGCTATTTTCCCAAGCTACAATGTCGTGGGACTGATTCTCTCGCACCATGACAAGGACAATAGGTTTAATTAGTAGCCTCTTCCTACTCTGTGTCTCTTTATCATTTCAATTATAGACCTGTTTTCCAGGCTGGCAGTAACTCCTTGGCAAAACTGAAACTTAGCATCTTCCTAAATGTCATGTCCCACCACTCTGCCCCAGCTGGAAGAGGCTTCGTGCCCACTGTAGCACCCCCCGGCCCTGGATGGTGTTGAAAACAGCTGGAGGAAAGGGAGGCTCTTAGGGCAGCCTGCACCCAGTGTAAGGGACAA
Organism: Propithecus coquereli; assembly: GCF_000956105.1. Taxonomy (NCBI): domain Eukaryota; kingdom Metazoa; phylum Chordata; class Mammalia; order Primates; family Indriidae; genus Propithecus; species Propithecus coquereli. Next base: position 3,698,520 of record NW_012151729.1, read on the forward strand.
ACAAGTCAGCGAGATGAGATGAACCATTTCGTCTGTTAACAAACCAAAGTCAAGAAAATAGTGAAGGAAAATGGCAGAGTTGTACCCCCCAAATGGAGCCCTGCTGGAGAGGACTGGGAATGGCAAACAGGGGTGGGAAATGCAGCACCCAGGAAACCAGGTTTGTGGTCCTCTCTGGTGAGGTCACAGACAAGAGAGGAAGGAGTGTGACTGACAGCTAGTTGAGCTCTGTCCTGAGGAAGGGATCATGGGGTGGCCTGGGGAGGGAAAGGAAAGGGTTAGGAGGAGAAGAGAAGGAGAAACAGTTTAATTAAATGCCTGTGGTGTACCAGGCGGTGCCTGAGCTCTGCAGTGGGTGGCTGTCCTTCCTGCCTGGCCAGTATCCTTTCCTCCTTCTTCCAGAAACAGCACCAACATTTCCTCAGTGGGACTACCTATCCTTCGCATCAGTCCCTAGGGTTCAGTAGTGCTGACCCCACCAATAAGCAGATTCCAACTCTATGGGACAGCTCTCAGTCCAGGGATGGGCCTGAGATCATCCACTGAGTGTCAGTCCCAGGATGTTTGCTGAGCTATTAGAAAACGGACACTCTCTTTCCACTGGGGATGCTGGCTGATAGGATCTAAGCCTGGAGCAACTGGTGTCCAGCTTCCCCATCACAAAGAACAGCCTTCTTGAGAATAAAGCCAGCACAGAAGAAAGTGGAGCCAAGATGGCCAGAGATTCCAAACGAGTTTGTCTAAGCACTGGATCCAGCTATGTCTGAAGCCAGAATGACTCCTGGGCTTTTTATTATAGGTGCTGATAAATTTCCTTTTCAGTCTGAATCATCCGAGTGTAGCTTCTGTACCTGCAACCAAAAAAGTCTTGACTGACATTTCCACTAGGAAAACAGGGCAGTGGTCTTCTCTATTGAGAGGTATAGACTAAGACTCAAGGAAGTAACTTGCTTAAGGTTTCATGGCTAGACGTGGTAAAATCTGAATCCAAGTCTGTTTCATGGCGACCGTGTCTTTTCCCTGACATCATGCCACCTCGGAGACCCCTGAGTGGCTGAGAGCTGTGGCCATCACTGTGGGAGGAGCTCTGTCTCTACCAGGAATCCTGCCTGTGACCTTGGAAAAACACCGCATGTCTGGGGTCTCACTTTTCTCATCTGTAAAATGAGGAGGATGAATTAGTTGGTTGCTAAAAGTCTCGTCTAGCTCTAAGAAAAAAAAAAAAAATCAATCAGTCCAAGATGCTAATGGAGCCTCACACAGGTAGAATCAATCGAAACCCAGTCACAGCAGCTGCCCAGGAGGAAGAGACCATCACAGTGTCAAACAACAGTCACACGCGGGGAGAAGGCAGCCACCACCGACAGGATTTCAAAGCAGCTTGGAAATGCTCGAACAAATTCCCATCTGCGGCTCTGTGTGTAATCGAAGTTCTTTCCTTCTTGAAAGAAAAGTCTACTGTTGTGATCTCCTGGCTCACTGACCCTTCACCCGCTGCACGCGGGGTTGCCTCTTCCCCACGGTTCTGCAAGCCCGGCGAACGTGTCTTCTGAAGGTGACCCTTCCCACACCCGGCAGCTTGTTCTCCGCCCGTGCAGCCCTCGCCTGCTCTCAGAGTGTGACCCACACTCCAGCTGACCTCGCCATGCTTTCTGAAGCTTTGCCTGTCGATGACCACTCCCCACCTTGTCCTCCCGCACCTTCCTCTGATAAGTCCTGGGTCTCTTTCCCCTGCGAGTAGCTGCTGCCCAAGGTTGGTTCAGCCCCCTTTCTCTCTCTCTTTCTCCCTGCCTTGGAAATCCCGAGGGTTCCTGTGGTGCTTCGATTCAAATCCTAGTGTTTCTAAGATTGACCCTCCAGGCCCGAGCTTTGTTCCTGAGCTCTGATCCACATTTACAACTGCCTTCTTGAAGCCTTCTTGGGATTTCAACCACAACTCGTCCCAAATAACACTTGTCATGTTTCTGCCAGCTCAGCTTCTTTCCCCGCCACCCCCAGTTCTGCAGATGACAACACCAGGCTTCCTGTCACCCAGGCTTGATACTTTGGCATGACTTCTGGCTGCTTCTCCTTCAATCCCACGTCTACAAGTTGTCTCACAGCTGCAGAGCAGCTGGAATTCTACAAGGGTGGCCGCCCTGCCACTGCTACTGGACCTCATGAGTCCTTCCTGCCTGGGCGGTGCAGTGGCCTCCTCTGCTGTCTCCCCTTCCAGCTTCCTTCCTTCAGGATTAGCCTGTGCTCTTCATTGTGTTCTCTTCCAGGGGTGCAGCTCTAATCAGGTCACTCCTGCCCAGTCTTTCCACGTGCCCACTGTCCAGTGAACCACATGCAAGCTCCTCACCCTGCCATGCCAGGACCTCAGAAACCTGGGCCAACAGCCCTTCCGGTGCTCAGGCCTTGCCCCTTGCATTGTGCCCCTCGCTGCTCCCTGCGCAGGCTCGATAGTTCCCCAGCTCAGTGCATTTGTTTATTCCTTCTGACTCCCTACAGACCATTCTCCACAGACCAACCAGAGAAATCTTTTTAAAACAAATCTTATCATGTTGCTCCCTGGTTTAAAACTCTTTCCATTGCACTTAGTATAAAACTCTCCAGCGGCTTCCCATTGCATTTCATATAGAACCTAAACTCCTAAGCATGGTCTACAAGTCCTATATGAATGCCCTATATGATATACTGCATCCTCCCCCATCCTCAGTTTACAGAATTCAGTTGCATTGGCCTTTTCCTCTGTTCCCTGAACGAGTCAAGCTCATTCTTCCTCTAGCTCTTCCCACCTCAGGGCTCCTCAGGGCTGGCCTCCTTCTTCTCAGGGATCTGCTTCGCCTGTCTCCTGAGAGAGTCCTTCCCTGGTTGCTACATTCTCTCCTGCTGAGCCCACACGTGGCTGCAGAATCTGTCCTGACACAGCACTCATGGTATCCACAATCAACTGGCCGGATTTGGCAGAATTAACGATTCTGTTTGCAATAGCTGATCCACTCTGCCATCCTCCAGCTATTGCCTGATGGAAAAACTGAGGCCTAAAGGGGCAATGATACTCACCCCAAAGTGAGCAGAGTTAGCAAATGGAGTCAATTTTAGAACCCAATTATTCCTACTGTTAGGCTATTATTTTTTCCTTTGCACCAAATGCTTTCCTAATTCCTCAAGGCGGGTGGTCCCAAAGTATAGGAAGACAGCTTCAGGCCTACAGGGTATGGGAAGTAAGGCCAGAGGACAGGGGGCTCAGGCGGGAGCTCAGCAAGGGTGCTGCAGGTTGTCTGCCACTGGCAGAGCGAGCTGTGCATCGGAGGCTGGGGAGAGTTGTTGCCATGGTGACAGACCAGCCAAAGGAGGGCTTGGGGAGCAAGCTGCTAGACAAGCTGGTTCTTAAATCAGCACATTACCAAATACCTAAAAAATAAAAAAAAAAGGCTTCCATCCTCCGGCAGGGCTGGGAGGAAAATAATTGTCACTCACGAGAAATCTGTGTGGGTCCGAATCCAAAGGTGCAACTGATTTTCCCGGCACAGCATTTTTTGAACTGGGAATAATTTTGTCCACTTTCTCATATTGGGGATGCCCAGAGATCTCAGCAAGGTTATCTGCTCAAGGTCATGGGAGCAAGCAAAGCTGGTCGAGGCTATGGAAGATTGAAGCTATGGAAGAAGGGATGTGGAGTGACTTTTTCCTTCCTCAGTGGTGACTTTTTGGAGTCACAGGTCACTCTGCTCAAACGTCTTCATGGTTACTTGTACCCACTCACCTCCAAGACCCTGCCGCTGATGTATCGGTCACAAGTCTCACATTTAATGCCAAACTGGGAGTGGTAGTCGGACTCGCAGTACGGAACGCCATCCCTGTAAGAGGATATTCACACAGGACAAGGAAGTTAGGGGGGATCAGCGTGGGTGTCACAGGACAGTTAGTTCCAGGACCTGCAGCCTACGGGCACTGGGCCAAGATTAGAGGGTCCTCCTTTAATCACAAATTTCACCTGTAGTGAAAGAACCATCTGACTGTGCTCCCAGCTCAGTAGATAACAGGAAGCCTCCCCCCAGCACCTCCTGTGTGCTCCGTTTTTACCCAATGCTTATAACTTAGCAGACAGTGATAAGATTGTTGTTAATTATTCTTATACTACGCCCTACTACTAATAGCCACTGACGCTTATTGCTTGGTGCGTGCCAGGCCCTCTGATGATGTTTTACATAGATTATTTCATTTAATCCTTACGGCAGCCCTAGGAGGGCAGAACTATTAGTATCCCCACAGTGTAGATGAGAAAACCCAAGCACCAGGTGTGGTGGGCAACGTGGGCTGGGCCTCCTTGAAAGGAGCTCTAAGGAAGCCCTAAGTTGCCCGGAGAATTCTGACTTAGGCTCCCAGACTCAAGGACTCCCGGCTGGTGACTTACTAAGGGCACTCCTTACTTGGCAGGCACAGCGGGGAATGCCCAGCTCCTACTGACATGGCATTCAGAGCTCTCGGTGATCTGAACTCAGCTCACCTCTGCAGCCTGGGACCTTGCTTCACCTGTGCACACATGTGAGCTCCCAAACAGGATGGAGGGTCTAGCATTTGCCCACCTCCCTGCCCTTGGCCAGGCCAGGCATTCTCTCCTTCTCTGCCTTTTCGAATCTTACCCCCTTTTTCAAGGTCCACTCAAACATGACCACCTTCCATGAAGCTGTCACAGATTCCAGGGTCCACTTCCTGCCAGTTAGGAGTGATCCCTCCTTTCTCTGAATATTCACAGCCCTTCGCTGTGCCTCCGACAAAGGCAAGTGCTGTCTGGCCAGCATCCACATCCCCTCTGCAGGAGGCGGTACCGGCCCTGGATTTTCATTTGGAAGCCACCCTTTCCACGCGAGCTCACTGCGGGCTGCTCTCTGGCTCCCCAGGAGGGTTCAGGTCCTCCTGGCCAGTGATTGGTCAGGAAAGGGCATGTGACCCAAGAGTGGCCAGATCAAAGGCAGCCTGGGGAGTTTTTCTGGAGTTCTTTGGAAAGAGGCCTCTCTCCCTGCTAGGCCGGCTAAGCTGAAGGAGCAAAAGCCTGGGGTTGCTGGTGATTCTGTTTGCTGCTATTTGGGGAGGGCCTGCTTCAGAATGAATCCAACACAGAGGAAAGCACAGGTAAGACAGAGGGAAAGAGAGACAGAGACTTCTGAAGTACTGAGAACATCTTTAAGCCCCTGGATTCAGCCATGCCTGAAGTCCGTATGCCTCTGGCCTTCCCATTTCTATGAGTCAATAAACTCTCATGTTTTATTTGAGTTGCAGTTGGGTTTTCTGTCACTTATGATTAAGAAGGCCTTGAAGAACAAAGCTTGTCTGAGCTCCCGTGCACATCTGCCCTGGTGTGGTGTTCTTCCCGTACGCAGCACAGCTGTCTCCCTCGGCAGACTGAGGGTCTTGACAGCAGAAGTCGCGTGAGCTGCAGCTTTGCACGCTTACCACCTCCCGGCATCGGGCCACAGAATGGTGCCCAGAAGTGTCTGGGATCAGAAAGTGCCAAAGCTGTGACAAAGAGTCTGTGCCTATAACTGCTTTCAGGTTCTTGAGTATATAAATGTGGTTACTGGGCCCAGCAGCAAGAGGACACTTGTCTAATGCTACAGTGTATGGGTCACTGGGGGTCGGTCCCTCTCTCTGGTTAACTATATGTGCCCATCATCTCCTGTCATTTGAGTTAAAGTCACCCGACAGCTGTATTATTGACTAAGGGTCAGGCATTGTGCTCAGGGCAGGGGATACAGAAGTGACTAAGACAAAGCCCCTATCCTGGCGGGGACAGACATTAAACACTGTCACTGGAGCAAGTTACTTACTCCCAAGTCTCAGTATCTGTGGGGATAAACCCCTCAAGGGGGCAGTGATGGGGCTTACGGTGACAGCCCGCACGGAGCAGTCGGTGAGCTCCTGGGACGTAATAAGAGCTCAATAAATGGTAGCTGGTATTATTATCATGATTACAAAGGTAACGGGGACAAACACGTAATTACAAACAATGCTAGCCCATAGGAAGGAAACAAACAGGGAACTCTGAGAGCTGGTAAGGGGGCTGGAGATGGTGACAGAGGGTGGGTGCGAGGCCACCTTTGAGGAGAGGCAAGGGCACGGAGAGCAGAAGGCACGGAAGGATGGTGCAGGAGGAACAGGGAGGAAACGCCAGAGAGCCCAGTGGGGGAAGAGGCTGCAGGGAATGCCGTTGTGGCCAGAGTAGCCGATGGAAATGAGGGAGATGAGGCTGAGATTCAGGCAAGGGCCAGAAGGGGCAGAGGCCCAGGCAGCGGGGCGAGAGGCGGGGAGACTCACTTGCTGATGTACTCCCCGGTCAGGATGACGCTGCAGGTTTGGCATTTGAAGCAGCTGACATGCCACTGCTTGTCCAGCGCCAGGAGCGACTGGCCATGCTTGATCTCCTCCTTGCACCCAGCGCAGTCTGCAGAGATAAGAGGACACCGCTCTGACCCTGGTGAAGTCGAGGAAACCCCTCGCTGAAGGCCAGTGTTCCCACAGCTGCCCCCACCCTGGCACCAGCAGCTGCCCAGGGACTCTTCCAGGTGAGAGCAAAGGCTGCTGGAGCCCCGGCCTCTTGACAAGGGGTCTTGGTGTGGGGGAGAAGGAAAGACTTCCCTGCTTGTCATCCAGACCACGCTGTTCATCCAGAGGGGACCCTGCCCTTCTTCTGGCCCTCCCCAAGTTGCTACCTGAGCTCTGCTGCTCCCTGTGACCTTGGCACCTGCAGCATCAGCATATCCCGGGAGCTCGCAGCGTGCAGCATCTAGGTTCCCGCCAGACCTACCGAATTTAACAAGATCTCTGTGCACAGTAGAGTTTAAGAAGCACTCCTTCTGGGGACAGGCTAAGTACACATTTTTTTTTCACCCTCAGGCTGTATACTCAATGGCAAGGGTCGTGTCTGTATGTTGTGGTGAAATCTATGCCCTTGTCTAGCACAGTGCTTGGCACATAGCAGGAAGTCAAAGCGCATCTGCTGAGTGAGTATGGATTTACTATGCCCTCCCTGTCCCCAGTGTGCTTATATGCTAAACATTTCCCTTCCCAGGCAGCAGGGATTAAAGAGTCTGATGAGACTGTCTCAAACCAGGAAGGTGCCCTCACTCCCCGTCACCGTCGCCCTGGAACGTGTACCGGGGCCGCCCGAATGTGGGCTGAGCCGGCATTCTGCCTGTTGCTCAACGAATGCCTGGGGCGGGGCAGGAAACGGAGCAGCGTCCAAGGTACTTGCGAGATGCTGGGAATTCAGGACTAGCCGACCGGATGGCCCACTTTGGAGGAGGAAAGGGTCATGGGGCAAAGTTTACCAGAGGACAAACCTCCCTGTTGGCACCACGAGGCAAATGCACGCTTTGGAGTAGTGAGGGGAAAAGAAACGGCACACAAGTTGGGGGGTCCTGGCTGCACGGCACCCCCATCCATCTGGGAGCCAGCCCCGGCAGAGAAGATGATGTGTCTGCATATCTAGGAAGGGTGGCGTGTCCAGGCTGTGGGGAGGGCCTGGGTCCCTGATGAAGTGTTTGTACAAGTCAGTTCCCACACGACCCCGCCTCCTGGCTGTTGAGCTCGATTCTAACGTCCCTCGGTACAAGCTGGGGGCAGGAAGGTCTCCAACTGCAAAATGCTGCAAGACTCAGGCCTTCGTATGGGGGCCTAGAGAATAAAGGGCTTTGGTATTTAACTCTTTCCCCTTCTTTTCTCAGGGCATAAGTCGATAAGTGTCCCTGCAGCCCCTCCCCCGTCATTACAGGGTTCAGAATGCGATAGTTTAGAGAGGTCAGGTACCCCTTCGCTTTTATAGCCAGACAGCCGTCCGAAGTGTCTCGCCCAAGCTCAGTGTAGAGGAACCTGGGGGATGCAGGTGTCTCGCCAAGCTTTGTAGGACACAAATACAGAACCCGTGTCCCTGTGGGCCTCTGTGACAGGGCTCAATAATTCTGTAGGAGTTCAGAGTTCACAGCATTTGGCCAAATGTCCCGCCCAGTACAGGAATTTACAGCATTCTTGACAGATGGGCACCCATCCCGTTTAAAGGCCTGCAGGGGTGGGTGGCGCACCCTCTCTCAAGGAAGTCCGCTCTGCCTTTGGACAGGTGTGACTGTCATGACTGTCTTCTTTACATGGAGCTGAGACCTGACTCCTGTGACTGCCGTTACTCTTATGCACCGAGAACAATCCACTTCTTTCCCCATAAACAGTTCCTTCAAATAATTAAGACAACCATAGTTTCTTTCTTCTCCTTCATACCTTACGCTTGACTTTTCCTTGCTTGATATGGTCATGCACTGACCAAATTCGCTTGTGGATCCCACGGAGGTGGACAACAATTCTCCACCTCTTCAATAAAACTTATTTAATAGCTGTACCCTTTCATGGCCACATTCTGGTAATGAGTCCTATCTTTCTAAGTTTTGGTGATACATTGAGATGAATTTAGAGATCTTGAGTTAATATGTAGGAGATAGTACAGTGTGGTGGTTAGAGGCTGGACTGAGAGGTTGGAATGAGTAGTGAGAAGCTGGCCGAGGGGAGAACCCCAGCTTCTCTGCTTGTGAGTTGTAGACCTTTAAGCCCCAGCTTCCTTATCTGAGTATCTTCCTTACAACACTGGCATAAGATCAATTAAAATCAGGCCTGTAAGGCCTCAGCACAATGCTTGGCACCTATGTACCCAATAAATGACTGTCGTCATTGTTATTTCCCATTCTTGTGTTTGTAACCCATTCGCTGTGCATTGCCCCATCTCTGATTGAAGGCAGGGGCAGTATTCCTGTTGTGGGGAAGCCCTGCAGACTCCTCCTGAGACTTCTAAGGTGTCTTCTCCAGCTGGTTTTTCTTGTCATGTTATACTGCTGGTCCTCCATTGCACCGGCTTCGTATTTATCGAGACCTTTTCTTCCCTCTTCTTCTTCCTTTCACTCTTGACCACAGTTGGAGGCTCAGGTGCCCCATCTGGGAGCCCGTGGGTCTAGTGTAATAATCAGGGTCAGGAAAGCCACACCCTGTCCCGAGTTGGTCTCTGCAGAGGCAGCTGTCCACTCCTCTTATGTTCCTCTCTATTCCAAAATTACAGTCTTCAGCTGGCAGAAAGTATGATGCCACCACCTGTTCCTCCCAAATCCTTTAGTTTATTACTGAGCTCTCTAAAGACCTCAGCCATTTTTAGTCTTCCTTGACTAGGTCATTTATTCCACTTAGATCAGCAAAAATGAGTGGGTTTTGTCATATCAAGCTCTCCACCTTGTTTTAGCCAACTAATCCAGGAAGACAGGGCCCTTCCCAATTAGCAAATCATGTCTCTGGTGTAGGGCATTAAGAGAGCAGGCTCAGAGCCAGGCTGCCTGGTCTCACTTTCTAGTTCTATTAATTATCATCATGTGTCTTTGGGCAAGTCGTTTATGCTCTTCGAGTTTCAGTTTTCTCATTTCTGAAAGAGTGACTCTTATCTCCCTCACAGAGTTGTTGTAATGATTAAATGATATGTTATGTAAAGAACACTAGTGCAGTGCCTGAAAATAGTAATAATCAATGTTAGCAGTGGTGGTGATGGTGGTGGTGGTGGTGGTGGTGGTGGTGATGGTGGTGGTGGTGATGGTGGTGATGGTGGTGGTGGTGATGGTGGTGATGGTGGTAGTGGTGGTG
>NW_012151729.1:3709587-3724643 GCF_000956105.1 Propithecus coquereli
TGGTGGTGGTGGTGGTGGTGGTGATGGTGGTGGTGGTATTAGTGGTGATGGTGATGTGGTGATGGTGATGATGGTGATGGTGGTGATGGTGATGGTGGTGATGGTGATGGTGGTGATGGTGATGGTGGTATTAGTGGTGGTGGTGATGTGGTGGTGGTGTTGGTGGTGATGGCGATGGTGACAATGGTGATGGCAATGGTGGAGACAGTGGTGTTGGTCATGATGATGGTGGTGATGGCGATGGTGGTTACAATAATGGTGGTGGTGCTCTGCTACTGCTGCTGATTGTTCTCAGTGAGGTCTGTGCAGGGCCTGGCAATAGTAACAGTCAGTTGGTGTTGGTGACGGTGATGGTGGCTGTTGAGGTGCTGCTGGTGATGGCGTAGTGATGCTAATGCTGCTGCCGTTGCTAATTCCTCTCAGAGAATTCTCGAGGGGACATTTCTTCTTCCTGTGGTAAGTAACAGAATTCTTTTCTCCCGACGGTTTCTGAGTCTTCTTCTTGGTCTCTTTTGAGTAGACATTGTTCCTGATTTTCCAGAACATCTTTACCCTCCAGGGATGAAATGTCACACTTGTAGCTTAAAAAAAAAGCCAACTATCTCATCCTTCTTTTCCTTTTCCACGATATGTTCTTTCTTTTTCTTAGAAATCTCTTGAATCTGGCTTTGGTTCCCTCTGTCCCTTGGGAACTCAGAAGCCCTTCCAACATCCCCTCTAGTCAGGAGGCACTTTGCATTTTCAGCATGAATAGAGACCACCTTTGGAGGAAATATCTCTATCAAACATAAGCACCGTGAAGCCAGAATCCTGGGTGCGCCCCCTGGAAACTGCCCCGGTGCCCATTTGCTCTTCTCCACTCACTTTCCCACTTTCCTCTAGCTCCTAATCACCCAAATCATGGTGGAGACATTTAGGACCCTCTCCTCAAAAACATGCTCACCTGAGAGATTCCCACATTCAGCAGGGGAAATCTCCCACCCCAACACACAAAGTATCACACAACCCAACGGAGAGAAATAACAAGACTCAGGAATCTTATTCTCAGTGCTTTTTCGGTGTGCTTTCTATATTAATCTTTCATGCCAACATCATCCCTCACTCTCTCTATATTTATAGAACATTTTACACACTACACTCTATGTTAGTTTGATTCCTGTACTAATACATTTGCTTTCCACAACTCTCCTGCGGGTAAGGTAAGAATTCAGTCCCTCTTCCATAGCCGGGTAAACTGAGTCTTGGGAAGGCTATGAGACTGCTCTGCAGCACGCAGAAAATTGGCAGCCTCCTGTCTCGGGCTTGCCTCTCTCCTTCCTCAGTGGTGTCAGCCCTGCTGACAGCCCCTTGGCAGCACCAGCCGCAGGGTCGTGGTCCTGCATCCCAGCATCCTAGTCTTTCCATCATTCCGGATGATGCTTTCAAGGAGTTATGAAGGATAACAGCGTGTGCTTTGAGCCACCCTCAGATGGAAACGTGGTCAGAGCAGCAAACTGCTCTTGAGCAGGAGCAAGGACACGGAAGGATGGGTGCTCACATTCCAGGAACAGGTTCCTGGGCTGAAAGGAAGGGCGGGCAGGGGAGGGAGGCCTCCCACTGTCTCTCTTCAGCTCTCCATGGCTGGGCGGACTCTAATGGAGCCCCTGGGAGCCCAGCCCTGCTGACTCGGGGTGTTCTCCGCGCCCGCCTTGGGCGGATGCGGCCCCAGCATGCTGACTGTGCCGGCGCCGCGGCCCACAGCCCCCCACACCCGCACAGTGACGCAGTTCAGGAGGCTAATGGTGTTCATTGATTCTCTCCATGAGGCCAGGGAGAGTGTCATATAACATGAAAGAACACTGGAGCCTGGTGTGGTTTGCAGGGTGTGTGTGTGTGTGTGTGTGTGTGTGTGTGTGTGTGTAGGGTGCATGCAGCCGGCAGGCTGACAAGGGCGTCTGGGAACAGTGATTTAGACGTGCACGCTTGAGTAGAACGGACATTGCATAAATTAGAATAACTGTCCTAAGTTGCATTCTCCATCCTCAGTTTTCCCCCAAATTTGTGGTTTGGTGATAGGACATAACATTCACCGTGGCATGGCAGATGCCCTCCCCCGACCCCTGGGCACATCCCTAGACAGCGGTTCTCAATCTTAGAAACAGCAAATGAATCACCCAGAAGCTTACTAAAAATGTCGGTTCCTAGCTTCCATCCCTAGAGGTCCATGGTGAGCCCAGAAATTTGCATTTTTACACGTCCCACAGTGACGCTGATGCAGCGGGCCATGGACACTCTAAGAAACACTGGCACAGCTCTTGTGGTTTGCCCCCAGGGTACCCCATATTTCTTCCTCTGTGAGACATGTCTGCAAATTCTTTCTTAGTGGAGTTTGTAAAAATTGAGAACCACCAGTGACAAAACACTTGATCAGCTCTGTTGGGGTGCCCTTGAGACATAAGATCAGGATCCAGCTCATCCCAGAAGAGACCCCTCCAGGAGACCGATGTGTGGCACTGGCCAGCACTGTTTATGACCGGGCAGCCTATATTCCCTGCACTGTGCTTGTGAAGCTTATGAAGCTTTTGAGTCTGGGCCATATGCCAGCTGGGCCATGCTTCAGGGGTCCTCCAGATTGGGACCTCCCACCCCCACTTCCCTCCAGGCCTGTGGGAGTGGTTGACGGTGCAGGGACAGGGGTGCCCGAGTAGACAGTGTCCATGAACAGGGAGGCCCATGGGGAGAACTTACGGCTGGGTCCGCGGATCTTGATGGGCTTACTGCTGGCCATGGACTGGGAGCACGTCTGGCACACGCATTCTTTACCGCTGAAGGTCACCTTGTCTCCGATGGGGAAAGGCTTCCTGCAAGGGGTTCGAGGGAGAAATTCTACACCTCCTCTTCTGAGGGATTCTGCAGCTATTGGTGACCTGATAACACATGAGCTCAAAGCTCGTGGGTAGCACATAGAGCTTGACTTCTAGAGCACCAGGCAAATACAAACACCGTTCACAGTGCCGGGCAGACTAAACCACTCAAGTAGGGGCTCAGAGGCGAGAGCTTGAGCCTGGTTGGCCGTTTGTATGATTTTGACACCGGGCAAATCATGATGCTTATCTGAGCTTAATTTCTCAGCTGTTAAGAGGAAGAGGTTACTAACGCCTCATGGAGTAGTTCTCTCTTCCTGGAAGGATTTTTACATCCCAATTTAACCTATCCCCATATGTCAAGAACTCATTCAGGCCAGATGTGGTGGCTCACACCTGTAATCCTGGCAGTCTGGGAGGCTGAGGCGGGGAGATCGCTTGAGCCCTGGAGTTTGAGGTTGCAGTGAGCTAGGCTCATGACGTGGCACTCTACCCTGGGTGACAGAGCAAGACTCTGTCTCACAAAACCAAAAACAAACCAAAAAAACCCACCTCATTCAGCTCCCAAACTTACCAAAATTTCTTCTGTTTACTATTCAGACATTTCTCAAAATCCCCCTTCCTAAAAGGAAGTTTGTCAGTCCATAAAGAACCTCTTCCTCTGCCCCTCCGGATCTGTTTGGTTTCCACGGCCCAGGGCTCTCAAGCTCGTAATGCTCTGTCTCCCCGGCCAAACTGTGCACAGAATGCCAGCACTGCCAATCCCACTGTTGAGCAGCTCTTGCTCATGCAGGGTGGGACGCCTGCTCTGTGGACTCCGAGCATGCCCCTAACATCGGCTGCCTGTGGCTCCACTGCCCTTGCACGAGCGATGTGGGACAAGGGAGCTATGTCCTCATGGCCCAGTCACTAACTTGTGGTAAAAAGTCATGACCTCAGGGAGTCACCTCATCTCTATGGGGCTTGACAACAAACTCACCTCATCCCATACAGACCCTCTGTGCTGACCTCTGATGGGTCTGGGATTCCAGGACCCAGGGCTTAGGTTTTCAGAGATGGGCGAATGAATGAATTCCACGGGGAGATTCTCTTTTCTTGCACACTTTGTCATTAGTCTCAATCAGAAACTCTAATTAGTTACTCCAACTAGTAACTAACCAGTGGCTATTTTATGGAGAGAATAATTAATCTATAAATTCTTTTACAAATTAAAAATATACATATACTCTAATCATGCTTTACTTATGATTTAATCTGAGCTGTCCATTAAATTTTAATGTATTTGTGGGCAGGGCTGAGGTTTTCTTCATTTTGTTCATCTCCTTAATGTGGTGCTTGGCATATATACAGTGGAGTCTTAATGTACATTTGCTAAATTAACAAGTGATTGAGATGCCGGAGGGGGGAGGAAGGAGGTAGGGAGGACAGCTCCATCCCTGGAGATGTCCTGAGAGAGATTAGATGATTATCATTACGATAATGAAAAGAATAATAAAAACAGACACACTTACATACTGGTCACTGAGCTAAGGTCTTTGCATGCATCATCTCGTTGATCTTCAAGAAAACCCAAAAAGATTGGAATGGTTTTGACCCCCGTTTTACTGAAGGAGAAAATGAAGCTTACAGAGCTGGGACTTTGCCAGGGTCACTCTGCCAGCATGAGGTGGCACCAGGTGGATGGAGGGAGGCTATGAACAGACATCCCTGTACCACCTGTACATGAGGATGTGGGAGGCCAGGCCAGGTGTGTGGTTTGCAAACTAAGTTCTGAGAGACTAGGGTACTCAGTGGTTCCTTTGGAGGCCTTTTGAGGGCGATTGGGAGGCTGAGTTTGGGGGGTTCAGATCCTTATCCTGTCTTTATCACAGGACCAACTAGTGTTTTGCAACAGATAGCATTTTTCAAAAAAGATTCAGCTGCTAAAAGGTTTGAAAACCACTGGCCTTTCAGATCCTTCTACCTCTCTGAGATTCTAGAAATCTAAGTGTCCGGTGTACGTAAGCCCTGTAAACCCCAGAGCTGCCTGGGAAAGGCCATGTCTTCCCCTTCTCTAGGGGATCATGCAGAGGGTTCTGGCCCCTGCTGGCCACCTGCTCACCTGCACAAGCTGCACACGAAACATTTGGGGTGGTAGGTACGGCCCAGGGCGGAGATGACCTCGCCTGTGATGAAGTCCCGGCAGCTGTCACAGCGGGTGCCGTAGAGTTGCTGGTAGTCCTGGGTGCAGATGTACTCCTGGTTCTTGAAGAAGAAGCCTGACTGGGCCAGGCCACAGCCACACACTTGGGGAAACAAGGGGGGGAAAACAAAGGCAAGTTGAGTCCAGGGAGGGTCTGTAAGCACAAGGTTCTCGCTGGGGGACGGGCTGGTGTCTGACTTTGTCAGGAGTGGCCAGGTGGCATATCAGACCTCACAGGCCTTTGGGGCTAGTATTCCCTAGAGTATGGCCTGTAGTCCATTTGAGTCAGAATCACCTGGGGAGCTCCTTAAGATGCAGATGCTTGGGCCTGAATCAGACTCCCTGGGCCTGGGGCTCAGGCCTCTGCATTTGAACACACTTCCCAGGCTGACTCTGATGCACACTGACTGAGAACCACGGATGCTGTGCCATCCTCTCAATACACGAGTGAAAAGTTTAATGCCATGTGGTTCACACGACGCTGCACAGCTGGTGGAATCGTGAATGTAATAATAGAATCATTCAGTTAAACATTTCCTGGGTTCTTCCTGTGTGCATGACTCTGCCAGGTGAAGAATGGTGTGGGGACCATATGCTCCAAATCCCAACCTGGAACAGCTTAGGATGGCAATGGGATGGATGACGTGAAGTCTAGAATCTGTGCTTGCTATGGCCACAATGGGTGAGTCTGTTCCCAGACACGAATGATAAAATCCGATCCCTGAACTTTGAAGAGTTAAAATTGCATGCAGAGAGAAGACCATACGGAGGTCATGGGTGATGGGCCCGTGGGCGGGTGCAGGCAGTGAGGGCTGTAAGTGGGGGGGCAGGGAGAGAAGGAAGCCCCGCTATCAGAAAGGATCAATGGTGGGGAAACCAGCAAGATAGTTCCAAGCCTGTAAGTCTGAGGAGCCAGCCTGGAACTGGGTGACACCACCCCATCTTTGAAGGGAAAGTTGTTCTGCCAAAGCAGCCAGGTTAAAAATAGAAGAGACTTCCAGGTGATTGCCAGAAATATTTTGCAAGTGTGTTTGTTCACCTTTGTGGGCCGGCCAGAGGCTTAAAGGGCCAGACTGAGCAAGGAGGAGGCGGTTCCAGAAGTCGCAACACTGGGGAAAACAGTGTGGGACAGTGGGAGACACAGTGGTCTGGGAATTGGACCGCCTGGGCTCTGGTCTCATCACTGCCACTAAGTCTCTGGATCATGGTGACCTTGGCTCCCTCTTCTCTGGGGCCTCCGTTCACTTATATGCAAAATGAAGAGGCTGAGCTTCTAGAGCTGGCATGCCGTGAGTCTAGAAGAAGAGCTTCCTTTAAGGTTTACTTTATGCCTAAACATTTTAAACTCAGTGTGAGGTATTGCTTGTGGCCCCTGAAGCCACCCCAGAAAAAGATGGTGGAGGAGGGCATGGTAGCTGGGGAAGGGTTCATCTTCCATCAGCATCATGAAAATTCCCATCAAACAATGCCCGGTCTCGAGAGCAGCACAGCCCGAGCACAGGCTATTCTGGGGTGCGCAGGTGGTGGAGCAGTTGACTTCATGGCTGCAGAATCAGTTTGGTCACGGCCTATGACCTCATTGGACACAGCTCCTGTTTTTTCCCTTCTTTTCTCTGCTTTGTCTCCCCTGCCAACTCCACCCCCAGAGTCACCTCACCCAGCGGACAAATCTAGGAGGCCATATGAAAACTTGGAACAATGAGTTCCTCCCTTTCCCCCAAGGAGTTACAGGAGGAAGTTTTTGGTAGAAAGGACGTAAATGTTGACAAGACTCTCGGGGGTTCCTGGAAATACAGTGGGGAGCACAGGGATGGAGGGCAGGCGGGACCAGCACGGCAGATGTGTCCGAGGCTGAGCAGAGCCAGATGTTCAAGTAACAGGAAAGGCTACGGAGAGGGTTTGCAGTATGGAACTGATGTGGCACTAGCACACCCGGGGCAGTCATTGTTCTGTGAATCGAACGAATAAAATCTATCAATTAAAAAAAAAAAAGCAGATCATATAGTTTGAAAATGGGACAGAATATGCAAAGTTAGATCCGTTTTGAGCAAATCTGGAATGAACGCGTGCTGTAAATAGAATGCCTGGAAGGAGGCCTCGCACGCAGCCCTGGCACGCGTCAGTGGAAAATGTACTGTTTCGCAGGCTGCCGGACCTTTGTCCACGGTCCTATTCTACCACTCAGGGGCTGGGTGACTTTGCAAAGGTTACCTCACCTCTCTGGAGCTCATTTGTAAAACGAGGGGGTTAGGGGGTTCACTGAGGACACATCCTGAAAGTCCTGGATTCTGTCATATAATTCTGTTGATTTTCAACTTTTCAAATGAGACTGGAGTTTATGAAATTTCAAAGTCAAAGAGTCAGAGGGGCCCCCGAGGGTGATCTAATTCATTATTTAAAATGCTTTAATTGTGAAATATATTATACATAGAGAAATACAAAAAATACATATAGACAGCTTAAAGAAGAATAATAAAATACGGTCCCATGTACCCATGACCAGGTTTGTGAAACAGGACATTACCAGCTCCTTAGAAGTCCTTTGTCTCTCCTTAAGAGCACCCCCCTTTCCACACTGCCCCTGATTTTGTGTGTATCATTCCCTTACTTTTCTTTCTGGTTTTATTGCCTATGATGCATCCATAAACAACATATGGTTCAGTTTGGCCTGGTTTTGAACTTTGCATTGATGGAATCATACTGCATTTACTCTGCACTTGCTTCCTTCTCTTGCTATTATCTTTCTGAGATTCACCCATGTCGATGCCTGTAACTGTGTTTCATTGATTTTCACTGCTATGTTGTATTCTATTGCCTGGCTACGTCACCGCTGATCTATTCCACTGTCGAAGGACATTTGAGCGGTCTGTAGTTTTTTTCTTTTATGAAAACGCTGCTATGAACACTCTTGTGTTTGCGCAGTAACGCCTCACTGTTTTCCAAAGAGTTGTTCCTGTTTATATTCCCACCAGCAGTCCCTGCTGACCCGTATCACCAACAATACTTGTAACACCTGACATGTTTAGCCAACACGATGGATGTGAAATATCTTTTTGTGGTTTTAAACTTCATTTCCCTGATTTTCAATGAAATTGAGAATCTTTCCAAATGTATAGGTCACTTGTATTTTCTCTATTGTAAAATGCTTGCTGATGCTTTTTGCCCATTTTTCTGTTTTTCTTTTAGACTTGTAGAAATTCTTTATATATTTTGGAAAATTAATTTCTTTTCATTATTTATTATAAATATTTTCTGCAGTTTGGGGCTTGCTTTTTACTCCCCTTGTGGTGTTTTCTGATGAACTCAATTTCTCAGTTTTTATGTTGTTGAATTTATCAATATGTTCCTCTGCGATTTGCACTTTCTGTGTCATGTTTCAGAAATTCTTCCCTGCCTGAAATCCTAAAAAGATATCTCCTATATTGTCTTATAAAATTTTATGTGTTGACTTTCATATCAAAGCTGTTAATCCACCTAGAGTTGATTTGACGGAATGGTACACAGGAGGGATCCAATTTTCTCCCACATGGATAATTAATCGTATCAGTGACTTATCAAGCAGTCTAATCTTTCCCCACTGATCTGCAAAAAATAGTTTCCATACATGTGAAGGTTTGTTTTTGGTTCTATCTTCAGTTCCAGTGGTCTATTTATTGATCCTTAATACAACCATATTGTCCTGATAGCTTGTAATAAGAAGTGATGATATCTGGTAGGACAGGATTCCTTGCTTTTTTGTCGTTCTTTAGGAACGCTTTGATTATTCCTGGCCTTTTGCCAAGAATTCAATTTTAATTGATTTCTTAATTTCTATGGAAAATCTTACGGAATTTATTAGAATTGCCTTGAATCTATAGTTCCACTAGGGTATAACTGTCACCGTTTCGATATTTGTATCTTTCTATCAGAGAACTTAGTATATTTTTTTACTTACTTAGGTCTTACATATTTTTCTTATGACGTTTTATAAATGTAAACATTTTATAATTTTTATCATAAGGGCTTATATAACTTCATGAGATTTATTCCTAAATTGAACATTTTTTTCTTGCTAAGGTAAATGGTCTCTTGTTAATGGTGAATAGAAATGTATTTTTTCTATATTTTTTCTGTATCTAGTAACCTTGATAAACTCTCTTAATTGATTTTCTTTTTAGTACTAATATTTCAGAATGTATTGCTAAAATATTAGGACTTTTTGGAAAAATTAATCACAATAACCTAAAACTGTTGAAAGTAATGCCTACTAAGGTATCATCTAGTCAGTGTGTCCAAATTTTCTCAATTATCCCATCCTTTTTTCTTTTAATTTTCTTTTTAGTGATTGATTGTTTGAATCAGAATCTCTCAAGGTCCACGCATTGCATTCGGTTGATATGCCTCTTAAGTCTCTTCCTTAGATAGAAACTTTCCCTCCTCAGCCCTTTGCTTACATTTAAGAACGGTACAGTTTGTACCAGAGACAGGTTAAAGGTTTGATTCTTTACCTATATTACTTGTTTCAGAATAATTATTTCACTAGCATTATCTAAAAGTGATCAATGAGTTATTTTCCCTCCTTATTATTATAAACTAATTTTCTTATTAATATTACTAGATTATTTATAGATTCTGTTGGGTTTTCTATGCATACAATTATGTCATCTCAAAATGATTGCAAATTTATTTTTTCCTTTCCAGACCATATAAGTTTTATTTCATACCTTACTGCATTGGTGAGGACCTCCAGGCCAATGTTGAATAGAAGTTGTGACAATGAGCATCCTTATCTTGTTCCTAATCTTAAAGGGAATTCTTTCAACATTTTACCATTAAAAATGTTTGCTTTATATTTTTTGGTAGACATCATTTATCAGTTATTACAGCTTTCTTCAATTCCTCCTAGTTTTAAAAATAAATAAGTATAAATAGGTGTTAAATTTTGAATTTCTTTTAGCACTTTTTCTGCTCTATTAAAATAATCACTTTTTATTCTTTGATATCTTTATAATGAAATATATTACCCAGTTTTCTAATATTAAGCCAATTTTGCACTCCTGGAATAAACTCAACCTGTTCAGTTATGTTATCTTTTTCATACTTCATACTTTTCTGGGCTTGGTTTGCTAATATTTTGTCTAGGATTTTTAAATGTACATTCAAGAATGATATTGACATATGATTATATGCAACCATTACCACTATCTAATTCCTGAACATTTTCATCACCTCCAAAACAAACCAGAAATCCATTAGAAATCACTCCTCATCTTCCTCCAAACCCCCTAGCCCTAGGTAATCACTAATCTGCTTTTTGTCTCTCTATATTTGCCTATTCTGAACATTTCATATATATGGAGTCACACAATATGTAGCCTTTTGTGATTGTTTTTTTTCCTACATGTTTTCAAGGTTCATTCACATTGGAGCATTTATTAGTATTTCATTTATTTTTATTGCTGAATATTATCCCACTGTAGGAATATACCACATTTTATTCATTCATTGGTTGATGGATAATTGAATTTTTTCCACTTTCTGTCTATTATGAATAATGCTACTATGAACATTCATGTATACATTTCTGTGTGAATATATGTTCTCATTTCTCTTGAATATATAACTAGGAATGGAAATTGGAATTGTTGGATTATATAATAATTCTATATTTAACATTTTCAGGAACTGCCAGACTGTTCTTCAAAGTTGCTGTACCATTTTACATTTCCACGAGCAATGTGTAAGGGTTCTGGTGTCTCCATATCCTTGTCAACATGTGTATTATCTGTCTTTCTGATTACAGTTACCGTACTGGATATGAAATGGTATCTCATTGTGGTTTGATTTGCATTTCTTTGATGACAAATGACATTGAGCATTTTTACATGTGCTTATTGGACATTCATATAACTTCTCCGAAGAAATATCTATTCAGATCCTTTGTCCACTTTAAAATTATGTGTTTTTTTTATTAAGTTGTAAAAATTCTTTACATAGCCTAGACACAGTGTTTTATCAGATAAATGATTTGCAAATGTTTTCTCACATTCTGTGCGTTGTCATTTCACATTCTTGATGGTGTATTTTGAAGCACGAAAGTTTTAAATTTTGATGATGTCAATTTATATTTGTTCCCTTTGTTGTTTGTGCTTTTGGTGTCACGTCTAAGAAAGCTTTGCCCAACTCAAGGTCACAAAGATTTATTCTTGTATTTTTTCCTAAGAATTTTACAGTTTTAACTTCTACATTTAGGTCTTTGATCCATTTTCAGTTCATTTTTATGTATGTGTGAAAAAAAACAGTCCAACTTCTCTCCTCTCTTTCCCTCTTTCTTCCTCTCTCTCTGCCATGTGAAGAGACAGCAAGATGGTAGCCATCTGCCAGCCAGGATGAGAGTCCTCCCTAATATCCAACCAGGCTGGCACCCTGATTTTGGACTTCCCAGTCTCCAGAACTGTGAGAAAATAAATTTCTGTTGTTTAAGCCACTCAGTCTATGGTATTTCGTTATGGCAACCTGAGCTAACATAGCATTAAATCTGTATATCAAGCTGAAGAGTTGCCATCTTAACAACAGTAAATTTTCTGACCTATGAACACAGAAGGTCTTTCCTTTTATTTAGTTCTTCTTTAGTATTTTGTTCGTTTCAGGGTATAAGTTTTGTACATCTTTTGTTAAGTTTATTCTTATGTAATTTTTGATGGTATTGTCAATGGAATTGCTTTCTCAAGTTTATTTTCAGATTGTTGATTGCTAGTATGTAGAAATACAATTGATTTTGGTATATTGATCTTGTATCCTGAAACCCTGATGAACTTGTTTATTGGTTCTAACAGTTTTTAGTGTACTTCCTTAGAATTTGCTGTACAAGATCATGTCATTGTGAAAACAGAGATAGTTTTACTTCTTCCTTTTCAATTTGGATACTTTCTGTCTCCTTTTCTCGCCTAATTAACGTAGCAGTAATCCGCAATATCATGTCAAATTCTTATATTCTTATATTTTGGGGCTATATCTGTACAACTTTTTTTGGTTAAATTTTCCAGTTTATTAATTCTCACTTCAGCAACATCTAATCTGCTATTTAATTTATATATTGAGTTTTTAACTTCAAAGATTATATATTTTTATTTCTAAACATTTTATTTGTTTCTTTTTCAAATCTTCTGTGTTACTCCTTATAACGTGTTGTTTGTTTTTTGCTCATATTTTCTAGCTTCTCTTACTTGTTCAAATGTATTAATATAGTTTTATATAATGACAGAAAATTCTAATATACAAAGTCTTTGAGTTTCTGACTCTACTCTCCATGGTTTCTGCTGGCTCTCATTCCATTATGATTTGTGTGGTTTTGCATGTGATTTACTGATTTTCCTAGTAACATTATCTGAGGGAATTCTTTGAGGTCTGGAGTAAAGTGAAGTTCCTCCAAAGAAGATTATCATTTGCTTCTGCCATTTGCCAAATGGAGAACCATTTTAAATTTTCTACTTGACTATATTTTTAAAAAAAATTTACATCAAATGCATAGCATGAATATCATTCATGAATCCATGTAGAAGGTGAATTATGGATACACGTTTTCATATAATTTTTTATTCCCTTCTACCCAGTGCCAAAGTAGGGACAGGCAAGTTTTCTTGCTGACTTCTTCTCTGGAGCCATTTTATTTCTCATCCATCATATACTGAGAGCAAAATTTTTTTCAGGGGGAAATGTCAGCTTTATATTAGAGGTCTCCTATTAGATTCCCATTCTGGCCAGAGTCTTGGCTTTGCCTTCTGTTTCCATGGTCTATTTAGATATGGGGGTAAAATGCTCAAGGTCTCCAAGGTTTAGCACACACTATCAGACTGAAATCTGGCATTGGTAGTCACATCCAGATTTCTGCTTTTCTTTTGTTTTTGACCTCTGCAGATTACTTCCTTCCATGTTAGCACAGTAGTGCATGTTAAAAGAGTTGTAAAAGAAATTCACAAAAATTTTAGATTCTTTAAATGCGAAGGCTATCTAGGGTAACTAATCTCTATACTGGTTACTGCTGGAAATGAAAATGCTCTCATTTATTTTACCTTTAAGCAAGCTGACATTGGAAATATTCAGATAAATAATGGGCTTTCTTTTCCTCCTTAAAATTTCCATTGAAAGAGATTCTATAACCTCCATGTGGTAGACTGTAAAAATGGCCAAACTACTCTCTTCTCTGCCCTTGAAATCTGATGCTGCAGATCCCTCCACAAAAGGCAAAGTCTACTTCTCCATGACCCCGATTTGAGTCCAGGTTGGCCATTTAACTTGTTTTGGCCAACAGCAGCCCACTATTTCGTGTGATACAAGCTGTGACTGGAGAAGATCTTACTTACTGAAGCTTACTCTCTTGTTGCACTTGGAGCTCTGACACCACCATATGAACAAGCCCAAGCCAGCCTGCTGGAGGAGGAGGTGCCATGTGGAGGCACCTAGGTTAGCAGCTTGCCAGTCACTGCCCGTGGACCCACCAGCTACCTGCATATTATGGCAACGAGGCCAGTAGAGCTAGGCAGAGCCGGCTCAGACTGGAAGCATCGCCCCATCCCCAGAGAATCATGAACTAAATAAAAGATTGGTTTAAGCTATTAAGTTTTAGTTTAAGCAAAAGGAAACTGATACACTCTCTTAGGAATATAATTGCAAAGTTATATCCCAAACCACTTTCGAACAATTTTATTGTCTTTACCCTTTGTCCTGTCTCAATTTCTGAGAATGTAAAAATAGTCACTCACCAGGATACTCTTGCAGTTCAACTTGTACCAAAGGGGTTGCCAAATCTCAATACAAAATTTAAATCACATAAATTAAAATATATCTCTTATATGCTTCCATAAACAAATTAGGGAATATGAATATGTAATTTGTTTGCTCAGTGCAGAGTCTAGTTGGATCATGAGGAAAAAAGTCCAGGAGTTTCTTTTTTATTTATTTATTTATTTATTTATTTATTTTTTGAGACAGAGTCTCACTGTGTTGCCCAGGCTAGAGTGCCTTGGCGTCATCCTTGCTCACAGCAACCTCAAACTCCTGGGCTCAAGTGATCCTCCTGCCTCAGCCTCCCAAGTAGCTGGGACTACAGGCATGCGCCACCATGCCCAGCTAATTTTTTCTATATATTTTTAGTTGTTCAGCTAATTTCTTTCTGTTTTTTTAGTAGAGACGGGGTCTCGCTCTTGCTCAGGCTGGTTTCGAACTCCTGAGCTCAAACAATCCGCCCGCCTCGGCCTCCCAGAGAGCTAGGATTACAGGCGTGAGCCACTGCGCCCGGCCAATCCAGGAGTTTCTTGATGGCCGGGGAAGTCAATCTCAGATACCACAGGCTGAGGCGGTTACCGATATGAAAAGATCTGGGGGTTTCAATTGACCTTAAATCCAGTATAAGTTAGCGGTCGGACATGGCTCCTCAGGAAGTCAATTCAATATCGGTTACGTTAACAGAAATGCAGACCTTTTGTATTTGCCAGACTTTGAGAACTGAGCTCTGTTCTGGGCATCAGGCTTTGAGAATGATAGTGACACACTAGAATAGATCAAAGAGAACACTCCAGATGATAACACAGTTGGAGTCGTTTCAGATGAGGCCCAATTTAAGGACCTGAGATATATTAATAGTTTGACATAGGGAGGACCTGGCTATAAGTATCTGACGGGCAGTCGCAGGGAAAAGCAAACGCAAAGTATCCTTCAAACTTGATGAGGGCAAATGTAAGATCTTCAGGGATTTTGGGTCACACATTTTATAAACTCACAGGGCAACCCAATGTCAGAATGTCTGTTCTGGGGAACAGAGAAACCTGGAAAAAGAGGTCAAGAGGTAGAGCCAGGAGAGCTATGTGTCAGGGACCCTGGGGAAGCGGGTGCTGCTCTGGGCCCAGGGGCTCTCCCTGCCCTTTCTGCTGAGTGCCCCTTCCTTCCTGCTGCGAGTTAGCCGCCTCGTTTAGGAAATCGTAGCTCCCAAATTACAAACCTTACCAAAGTTAGAATATCTTTTTTTTTTTTTTTTTGAGACAGAGTCTCACTCT
>NW_012151729.1:3726481-3781590 GCF_000956105.1 Propithecus coquereli
GAGACTCTGTCTCAAAAAAAAAAAAAAAAAAAGAAAGGCATGTGGGCTTTGCAATCATAGGTCTCAAAGAAAGGGGTGGCTGCCCCTACCTCCAACAGGCCTTTGAATTAAGCAAGTGACAGCCCCTCTCTGGGCCTCAGCTTTCACATCTATCCAGCGAGGGTGGTCAGTGGCAGTGTGGACTTTCTATAAAGGAGGCACGAAGGGAGACACTGCAACTGGAAGGAGGCTGACACAGGGACTCGTCCTAGAACTGCCTTTCAACAGCACTTTCCATAAGATGGAGAAAATGTCACATGTGTATAGTTAAGAAAAATAGGCTGGTGGAGCTTATGAAGGGGCTGGCATTCCTAGGAGCTGCAGTTCAGTGGTCAGCATGTGACCATGCTTGAGAGCCCTGCTAGCCTATCGTGCCTGTCATTGTCTTGCTAAGACCATCTCATGGCTACTTTTCTAGATATCCTTTCCCTGAGATATGCCTGGCTTGGCCATCGTAAAATCTGGTCATCTGCTATTTAATAATAGCAGGCACCTGCCTAGAACACGAAATCTCAGGGTTGGAAGGGATATTAACAGCTGTCTGGTCCAACTGCATCATGTATAAGCTGTTGATATAACTTTGCCAGTGAGGAACCTACTCCTCTCTCTTACAGGCAGCCGCTACTGGCACCGGGGAGAGAATTCCTCATTTCTTCAATTCTCACTCAAAGTTGAAGCACTAGTCTAAAAACTTCTGCTCATACCTTATTAGGAGAAAGCTCACTCTTGTCCTGGTTATAAAGATAACCACCTGACTGATGGGGAATTTGTACCTATCATTTATACATGTAGATTTCCTGGCTAAACTCTGAGTAAGTATATTATAAATTAAGCTGGGCTCACAGCAACCTTGAACTACAAAGGAATTGAGAGATCACCTACTTCAGGGGTTCTTCATGGAATGTGGTAGTTGTTATGTCTGTTTACTGAAATTTGAATCTTTTCTTCTAGGCACATGGAGGACTGCACATGGTGACTCGATGGCAATGAAATGTGAATGGAAATTGCGTGTGTCTCTTCCAATTGGAAGCCGTAGGAGCCAGCATGTGATCTGCCATACTGCCTTTTCTGTAACCCAGCAGTGAGTGACACCCCAGATGGTGTGCAGGATGCGTCAGCTTGGATCCCTGATGGAGGAGTCATGGAACAGAATTCCAAGCTAAGCCACGATGAATGTCTATCATGAGCAAGAACAAATCTTTATTGTCATAGTTTCTAAAACTTTTTTTTTTTTTTACTGTGGCATAACCTGGACTATTCCATCTGATCCACCTAATTAAATGTGGTGTTACATACATTATCCTATAGCTTTGTTCATATTCTCAGGGAGGTCTATGATCTCCATAGCTGATCTCATCTGCCTTCCTCCTTTTAAAGACAAGAAACAGGGAATCAGAACTTCTGATTATCTCCCACTGAAGGTATCCTGACTCACAAGTGCGCTGTAGGGCAGAGAGCTGGCTGCTTAGCCCTGAAACTGTGGCTTCTGATAACTTTGCTACCTGGGGTGGGAGAATAATATCCTTCTCATAGTCTTTCTTTCATGGAGTTCATGTCCATTATCCAACTCTTTTTTTTTTTTCCTGTCTTAAATTCAAGACAAAAATTAAATGAATTAGCTAGTTAACTAAATCATTGATTAACTCATTAAATGGGTTAATACATGTAAAACATTTCAAAAAGTGCATTAAGTGCTCCACAAATGTTCGCTGGTATCACGACCACCACATCCTCTCCACAGCTCAGAGCAATCCCTCCGCAGCCCGCAGAATGTCCATAAACACTCTCTTTAGTCCTATCCCCTTTCCTTCTTTTCTGATTTTCGTTCAATGTCCCCTGGAAAATATTTCACTCTCCCCTCTGCCCCTAATTTGTGAGAAAAATATAGATCCTGTCTATGTGAGCAGCGTGGTGATCTATCATTGCCAAGAGAAACAAAGCTGTGAGTCTGCAAATAAAATAAGAACGAATCATACAATCATCCCCATCAACAATGATAACCCTCTGAAGTATCCAAAAGTCCTTCCAGAATCACTGCGCGAGTTTTCGTCTACCTGGTCTAAGTCAACCTGTCTTATTTGTTCAACAACCAACTTTCAAGATCAATTTGATTTTTTTTTCTAATTTGATTTGATTTTCTGAGGAAATGGATTTGTGAGCATAGTCCTCAGTTAGAACTTGGTCTTTGAACCACCCAGACAAAAAAGCATAAAATCAGAGTGAGGGGTATGGATTAGGAAGATGGGCCTTCTAGGGTAGAAATACTGACATGTCCCCAGCCCACACCCTGCTGTGTCCCCTCAGGATGAGGGTGCTGCGTTGGTGATGCTGAGTGTGGCGGAGCTCTGGGAATACCTGATGTTTGTAAATAGTCCCATAAGCAGAAATTCATGTACCATTGGTGTGACCACTCCCAGCTTGTGGATGTAAGTTGTAATTATTAAAGGGCAGTGGTGCAGCAAGATTTGAGCTTGTAGGTGTGGCCAGACCTTCCCTTATCCAGACAGTGCCAATGGGAACTTGGAGGGCCAAGAGGAACCAGGCTGAGATATGCCACACCTGCCCCTGCCCCGGAAGCCACCTCATTTCCGGTAAGGCTTTGTATCCTTGGCTAATTAAATCAGGAACTTAATCTAACCCTGTTCTGTGTGTGTGTAGATACGTATTTATAATTCCCCTGAAACACTAAAACTTGACTGTTCATTCTCTGTTGGTCATTATTTCCATTAATTTTTATCTCGGAAAATACTAAGGTTCAGTCACGTGATTTATAACATTTGTCTTCTGTGCATGTGTCTTTGGAATTCCAAGTTGATTTACACGTGAATTTTTGAACTACCTCGTATGTTAGAGACTACCTACCCTTGAGAACAACATTAGAGCCCTAAGCCTCAAAGGACATTCACTTTGCTCACTTGTGAGATCATCCATGAAGTGGCCATGTGTAGACCTGTGGATCACGTGACAGGTTTCTAGAACGTATGCAGGAAACCTCTGGCTTCTTTAGTGTTATTTGGCCAATGAAAGGTGCCCAGAGAGACATTCCCAGTTACTAGCCTTAAGCAATGCCATCCACTAGAACTCTCTGAGATATGGACATGTTTGAGATCGACACTATCCAACATAATCGTCACTAGCCATGGGTGGATATTGGGCACTTCAGATGTGGCTGGTGTGACTGAGGAATTGAATTTTTAATCTGATTCAATTTTAATCAATGTAAATTTACATGTAAATAGTTCCACGTGGCTATCATACAGAAAAGTGCAACCTGATAATTTAAAAAACGGAACACCAGGCTGCGGGGAAAGAAATTAAACCTGGTTAAATCCTAGTCCTATAAAAATAACATGTACAAATTAATTCAGGAACACCACCTCAGACCAAAATGATTCATTTGTAACCCTGAAGAGTTTTAAACTTATACTTAAAAAAACAATTTGCAATCGGAACCAATTATACACACACTCACCCATCCTGAATTTGACCTGGATACAAAAGATTCTGAGCAGTGAAATAAATACGAATTTTTTTTTTTAAAGGAAATCACAATTTTTCAGGCACTGAAAGACTGAACAATCCTAATCTTTCCAAGAATAAAGGCAAAAAAATCAGTTGGCAATGGCTATCAGTATAATTCTTTAAGATAAAAAACCAGCTGGTCCATACCTTTGAGATTAAAAAATGAAGGATCTAAAACATTAAGCCTTCTTTTATATGCATATCAAATCTTTAGAGTTCTAAGAGAAAATATGTCTTAATTCCACAACTAAATTTGTGAGTAAAGTTCTTCCCAAATGCTACAGAGATAATTTAAATTTGTTGGAGCAAAATGACATATTGGAAGGGGAGGCTCGATTGATCTCCTGGTAAGTTAACAGGAGCTCATCAGCTGAACCTACTGGCAAACTAATTCAGCACCCAGCTCCTCCCCTGACTTTTCCTCTCTCTCTGGGTCTTGTTCTTTGTCTCTGTGTCACTGGGGGTAATCTGGGTGGTTCCAATTCCCTCTCTGCTGTCACCTAGTTTTCTAGTGCTGGGCAAATCATCCAACTTCTCTGGCCCTAAGTCTCTCCTTAGTCACTAAGGAGATTGAACAAAATGACTCCTAAGGGTCCCTCCAATTAAAAAATGATTCTGCCTTCGTGTGTCCTCTTTCGTGATTCTTTTTCTCCCTCCAAACTCTCTCCCTCTCCATGAACAGGTCCTAGTTTTAAACTAGACCGTGTTTATGTTATCAGATCTATTAGTCTCTTTTAAAAGCAGATAATGGCATGATTTCTCTCTTACAAGCAATACGACCGGAGTTACGTTCTTTTTATTGATGTGTTGCCTGCACAGATTTCTTTCCCTCCCCTCAAGGTCGCTTGACCTTGCAGATAAAAACGTTCCCACATTGTAATAGAGTGTCTTTAAAATAGTCTTTAAGAGGTAGACCACTTCTGCTATGCTGGAGTATAATTAAAAGAGTGACAAAACTGCCTTGAAGACAGCATAACAACTGTGAATAATTGTCTGGGAGTGTCATAAAAACAGTGGAGCTCCTGGTTGAAAGGTGAAACATCAAGCAGAGAAGCAACCGGTTCAGCAATGAGCTGCAAGGCCAAAGGGCCCAGGGTGCAGGGTGCGGCAGCCTTCACGCTGTGGCTTCTCAGTTAGAGCCCAAAATACTCTGAGTGTGTTTGCAGGTATCAGCTAAATACTGCGGGAACCTGACGTAGGGATCCAGGCATTTCACAGGTAGAAAGCAGCTGCCTGAAAGCTTAAGGTGGAGCCTGTATATGGGGGTAACGTGTACATCACAGCGGGGGACCTCGGTTCCATTTCAGAATTGAATCAGGGCCGAGGCACCCATCCTGTTCCCGCGACTCTGTGTCTCCCCGGATGCCCACATTGGAAAGGGTGAGGGAGGGATGCTGGAATCAAGCCCTGCCCCTCACTGGCTGTGCGACCTTGAGCGAGTCACATGACCTCCAAGCTTCAGTCTCCTTATCTCTGGAGTGCGAATAACTTAAGTCATTTGTGAATATTAAATCACTAACGTTATATAAAAATGCTTAGTGTGTAGCTTGGGATCACTAAGCAATAATTAATATTAAAGGATCTGAAGCCATGTATCCTTACTTCCAATGCAACGCAGGAATTCTTTCTAAATAACTCCTACCAGCTAGCCACAGAGCTTTGCCCGAACATTTCTCAAATCCATTTGGAACAAGTTTGGCAAAGGTTTCCTGGTTTTCCCTTCCTGCTGATGGCCAAGAAAAAACTCCTTGGCTGCAGACTACTCACCAGTGTGAGCAACCTCCTCTTTCTCCCCCTGTCTCCAGAGCGCTCTTTGTTTATGGTCTGTGTGGGCTGCAGAGGTGGGTGGCTGACATGCTTTTGATATATCCCGCATAGGAATGTGTGAATTGGGTGTTTCCTGTTGTGGGGATGAAAGGCTATGATCTGTGCTATCCTGGGGCTGTGTATTTTGGGCACATCTGCTGTTTCCAGGGGGACCTGTCAGTGTTTGTTGTGTGCTTACTTAGAATAAGTGAGTGATTTGTTTTCTGAAAACTCTGATAGAGAGATTGTAAGAGCTGCTTCTAGTAACCCCTGAGGGCCACGCATGTGTCATCTCATTGGGTCATTACATCTGTGTTCACTGAGTGAACACCTGGAATCAGACTTTTAGAGCAAAAGGGCCTGGGAGGCTGTCAACATATACTAGATCGTGAGCTCCACGAGGGCAGGGACCATGTCTTTCCTGTTTACCATTACACCTCAGGGCCAGGAATACAATAAGTGGCCATCTCATTGTGTCATGGATTCATTCCTGCTTGTTGAATGAATAAAAGAATGGAAGAACTGGTCCAATAGTTAACAGAGGAGAAAGCAGAAGCTCAGAGGACAGAAGCACTTCACCCAAGCTCACACAGCAACCTGTGCTTCCCCCAGTGAATGAGGGGGAGCTCTTCTTGGACAACAGGATGAAAGAGGGCAAATCAAGAAGCTGGGCTGGTACAGAGCGTCACGGAAAGGTGGGGAGAGAGTTCACAGAAGTCTGAAGGTCATGCTGAGGTTTTGTGTTAGGGTAGGTGGGCTGGGGGTGAGAGCTCTAAGACGCAGAAGCACAGAGAGGGTTTGGATTTGAAGCCATGCGTGAAGAAACAAGAGGCATAAATGCATAAGTAAAGGTCTGGAAGGACAATAGACAACATTTAGACAGTGGCTCCTCCATGTCAGGGTGTGTCCTCAGCAATTTACACACGCCAGCTCACTGAGTTTTCGTAACTCGAGAGGAGATGCTATTATCCTTGGTTTACAGAGGAGGATACTGAGACTCAGAGACCTAGGGCCACTTGTCCAAGGTCTCAGTTGGTAAATGGCAGAAGCAGAATCTGAATTCAGGCAGTCTGAGCTCTCACCACTAAGCTCTACTGCCTATAATGCAAAAGTGCCAAGAGAATGGCCACCTTTGGGGAGGAAGCGGGGTTCAGGGACTAAGAGGGGTACCTAACTTCCCCCAACAGTAATCACCCATTGCCCAGATGGTTAAAAAAATAATTTTAAAAAGATTTAAAAATAACAGTCAGAGGCAACGAGAGAACAGACCAGGAAAGAGAGGAGAGCAGTTCAGCATCCCTGGCAGACGACGAAGAAGCCGTGAGTGCTGCTCCCAGACCAGGGATGTCAGCCCCGAGCAGCGTCTCTGCCGTGGGCAGGCAGAGCCGGACAGGTGTGTGTGCTGGGTCCCCGAGAGAGGCAAGCGCTGCAGGTGTTGGCAGCTGCAGCAGGGCAGAGGTCCGAGTCCTCTGGGAACCCCGGGTCCCTGCACAGGTGGCCCCGCCCTGGCCACAGTTTCCGGTGTCAGCAGGTCAGTAACATCGTCGGTCACCCCAGGAGGATATCGTAAAACCTCTGCCGCAGCAGAAACTCCTCCGCAGCCTCCCTCTGCCAGCCTCATCGGCGTGTTCCGTGATCGTGGCATGTTGCTGGCAATACGGCTCATGCTGCCTTCTTCAGAAATGTGCTGTCAGGACATGTGTCAGGACGGCACGCTCTTGGCCAGGCAGACTGCTCTTGTCTGACAGCCAGCTGCCACGCGCCAGCTACAGCAGACGGGCTTTGGGTTAGATCTACAGGGGCCTTCGCTGCAGTGAACCACGCGAGCCAGGCGGCCTAAATGGCAGCCCCCCACATGAGGAGCTCTTCATTTCTTATCATTCCACTTGGATCCTACCTCACCATAAGTGAAAATGAAGTTTCAGCCAGTCACCCCCTACCCCTGCGCCCCCTCAATTGACTGCCTATGTCCGTGAACTCAGACCAGAGAGCTGGCACACAGCCTCTTCCCGAGGACTTAAATCTATCTGTGTTCTCATTTCTTTCCCCTCTCTCCCCCTGGGCCAAAGGGATCGGTAGCAACAATCATTCTTGTTAGCTGGGGGTAAAGCAGCCCTTTCTGCCCTCCCTAACTGATGCTTTCTCTGGAATATTTAGCTTGGTAGTCAATCCTTCCAGTTCCTCTAAAGACACAGGCTTTAGAAATTGAAAAGCTAGGAAGCCGCCCCTTTTGTCCCTGCTTTCTGCTGCCCATCCCGGCCCCGAGGCCCTGCTCACTGAACAGAGGGAAGGCACAAGACGTTGGGTGAAGGAAATGCCAGGGAATATTTCAAAAATATCATCTGGCTGTGCTTGGTCAGGGGGTTTTAAGAATGAGATAGACAGCACTGTGTAAGAATGGCTGAGGAAGAGACGAGATCAGATGGAGAGGGGGGAAATCCCTAGGGTGTCTGCCAGCCTGGGTATTTTTCCACTTTGGAGTGGGCTCCTGTCAGCCAACACCTACTCTCTTGTCACTGCTGACTGAGTCCCTTGCTACCTTTACAAAGTCCCCGGTCAGAGACACGAAGGGCCTGTAAAAATAACTCAAAACAACTAACATTAATTGAGCAATTACTATGTGCCAGGCATGGTGGTACATGCTTGCTATGTATTATCTCACTTAATTCTCACAACTCCATAAGATAGCTTCCGCATGATCACTATTTTTTATGGGAATTTGAGACACAGAGAGGATAATTAATTAGCCTAAAGTTATACCACATGCAAATTTTAGAGCTAGCGTTCAGACAGGCCTCAGTAGGTCTCAGAGAGGCTCACGTGTCTCTCCTCTCCTCCCGCTCCTGTGGGGCATTCCTTGGCTCCTTCTGCCCAATGCATCCTGGTCTGTGCCCTGCTTAGGAGCTACCTGGCCTTGGGGACCTGTACAAGCAT
The DNA here is from genome assembly GCF_000956105.1 of Propithecus coquereli. Classification (NCBI taxonomy): domain Eukaryota; kingdom Metazoa; phylum Chordata; class Mammalia; order Primates; family Indriidae; genus Propithecus; species Propithecus coquereli. The sequence continues at coordinate 3,734,783 of NW_012151729.1, forward strand.
TTCAGCAGGGAGAATGGGGTTGACTTGTACCGGAGTCTTGCAACACCTTTTCCAACATCTCTACGGCTTATCTGAAAAATACTATTTGGGTTTTGTCTGGGTCCCTGGAAACCACGTTGGAAATAGAGGAACTTCAGGAAGCCAGCAATTGTCTTTGTGTTACGAGTGACTCAGTCCCTTGGCCTCAGAGCCAGAGGTTTTAATACTTAGACAATGTTTGCTTCCTGAAGCTCCGGCAGGCCATCAAGCCCTGATAGATTGCGGGGAAATCCAAGGAATATCAGCTGTCAACCCAGGTCCCTTGACTTACAGGTTTTCAGTATCAGAGAGGAGGGGATATAGAAAATATCTAGTCTAGAGGTTTCCGAACATTTTTTTTAAAGCTACGAACCCTTTCTTGAAATGAAATGATGAAATGGCCTCTAGGTTATCCTGATTCTGCTGCGAAGCATGCATGGAATGCAAACCTATGAGGCAACGGTAGTCATTCAGGGAAAGTCCCTAGAGCAGAGGTGGCTTGCATTGGATGTGGCTCTCAGACATGCTTTATTTGGGCGGCTTGGTGTTTGTTTTAAATCCATGGTTCCTATTTCTTCCTTTGCCTTATCCCTGGTCGGCTTCTCTCCTGCACTGCTAGGCACTTGAGGGCATTGGCGTTGGGATCCCGGCCTGTGATCCCGACAGATGAACTCAGCTGCTGTGACGAAAGTAGGGTAGGGTCCGAAGTGCCACCACTCATGACCCCCTTCCAAGGCAGCCGCCAGGACACCTTCTGCCCCATCTCACCTACATTCTCATCTCTACAGATGCAGCCCTGAGGGTCCAACAAGGGAGGAACTCGCTCAGGGTCTCCACCATTCTGGCCACTACAGGACCAGCAGGAAGCCCCGGGAAGAGGCCAAATTTCAGATCAGGCACACTTTGCCTGAGGGCAACCCAGAATGAGGTCTCAGCCTCACAAGTCAGGGAGTTCCCAAAGCCATGTTAAGCATCCTCAGTTCTCAGAGGACAGAGATCTCCCGGTGGCTTCCGCTCAAAATTCTACAGGGCTCCCCTTGATGGCCTCTGTGGTCATCCACGTGATCACTGCATGAGGGACCTGTCCCACGAAAGTCTGACCTGCCGGCCAGGGCCCCTCCCCAGGGCTGTGAGGATGGCCTGGCTGTCATTGCAACTCCATCTCTGTCCCTTCCTCCTCGGCCTCCCTGCTATTCATTTCTCCTTCCCTCTTTCACTCCCTGCTTCCTTCCTTCCTCCCTCCTCTCTCTTCCTGCCATTTCTGCCAGTCTCTGGTTCTTCCTTGTGAGAGAACCAGTTCCTTCTCTGCCATTCACTTTTTGTGAGGCTCCAGGCAGGTCACACCCCATCTCTGGGCTCTTATTTTCCCTTTTCCTCTATAAAAGGATTGCATTTTGTGACCTCTCAGTCTTCTTTGCGATATAATAGTCTATGCATATTAAATACAGGCAACACAAAATGCTTTTAGGGGCCAGGCGGTAACGGCCAGGCAAATAGAGCTAGAGGGACAAATTGTAGAGACTGGCTCACCTAGAGGGGAAGAAGCTAGTGGGTCCCAGGGGATTATGATCATGCACAAATAGGTCAAGGTCTCTCTGTGAGGGCCGAATTCTGCCCAGGGGTCACCGGTTTGGGGTCTCTGCATCTAGACAGATAGATGACCACAAAGTCACTTTCAATTACCATCTGAGCAAAGTCACATGCTCACCACACGCCTGTAGGATCTGGAAGAAAAGAATAGTCCCGAAACGACATCCTGCAGAGCCCCAGGGTGGGTAATGGAGCACCACGTAGGCATGGCACTCTCTAGGTCTCGGGGACATTACTCAGAGGCAGACAGTACTTTTCAAACTTTTTTTGACCGTGAGCCACTGGAAGAGGTTAATTTTTTTTATAATGACTCAGTACACAAATATGTGAAACTAAAGTTTCACAATCAACACTTATCTTAGTGCCATGATATGTACTCATAGGTTCTTTTCTTTTTCCATTCCAGCCCATTTCATTACTTTATGCCATTTCATTAAAAAATGTTGTTTGTACCCCTATACATGGATTTCAGGGTCTGGTAATGGGTTGTACCACACAGTTAAAAAAATATAGCTCTAGGGTGTGGATAAGATCAGAGGTCAAAAGAACGATAAAGAGTCTTCTAGCTTTGTCCTGTCCCATACGGCAGCCATTAATCACATGTGACTATATAAATTAATTAAAATAAAAAATTCAGTTCCTCAGTCACACTAGCCAATTTCCAGTCCTCAGCAGCCACACGTAGCTGGTGGCTGCTGTACAGGACAGAGCAGAAATACAGTATTTTCCTCATCATATTGCGCTGTTGGACATCTGGTCTACACCAAGCTTCCCAGTTTTGTTGGTGAAAAAACTGAGGCACAAGGCACTTCAAAGAGACACATCTGAGATTGGGGATGCTTGAGATGGAGCCAGGCTGACGAAGCCTCAAGTGGGCCTGTCGGTGATGACAGGAGGAGTCGGGATGAGACGTGGGCCTTATGGGCTTATCCTCACTACAGAAAACACAACTCAAAGTCCTACCCTACATTCTGCACGCAAGATGGCAGATCTGAACTTCACCCTTCGCCGAAAAGCAGAAGCCAACTTCAATGTTCTCCTGGGCCTGCGTCGAGCAGACTGTGAGACACAGAGAAAAATAGGCTGTGGAATCTGTCAGATCTCGGCTCAAATTCAGCCTCTGCCTCTCGCAAGCTGGATAAGCTGGAGCAAGGTGCTTCATGTCACTGAGCCTTAGTTTCTCCATCTGTACAATGGGGATAGCAGTATTTACCTTTCAGGATTTTTGAAAGGATGAGAAAGGATATACATAAAGCACCTAGTACATTGTCTGGTATATAGTGAGTGGTAAATGAAAGCTTGCTATAATAATAATGATAATAATAGTAATACCACTACTACTAATAAAATGAAGCTAAACATTGTGAAGATGTAAAGATAAAGTAAACACACTTTCTACCTCAAAGGAAGTTCCAGGCTGGGATAGGGGAGATTTTTTTTTACTGTATCTCTAATGCTGGTCCCAGGACCTGGTACAAGTAGGCACTCAATTCATACTTGTCAAATGAACGACTGATAAAAATATATCCCTAAGTAGCTACAATCTAAGATAGAACTTGGTAAAGGAAACAGAGAGGTCTTTACATGGGGTGATAAGATTTTGATGTATTATCCCTGATTGGGAAGGGGAGGAGAGAGAGGAAAAGAACCACAGAGAGATGGCACTTTTATATTTTTTAGTAGGTTGTTGGTACATAATACGTGGGACTAAGAAGTCAAGACATGATAAGGAACCAAGAAAAACAGAGAAGAAAAAGACCAACAGATAACAGGAGGAAAGAGAAAGAATATTTTGAGACATGCTTTGAGATGAAAGAATTTAAAGATCCTCCCGAAAAATCAATAAAAAATCAGACAAAAATTCCTTTAGGAAACGAAGCATCATTCAGACTTTCAAACTGAATTCACATCGTCCAGTGGGCCAGGGGAGAAATGTTTAATCTCTGTGAGTATCAGCAAGTAGTTCTCAGTTATGGTTTGCTCTCTGTATAATGCCCTGCAAACAGCTTTTTATTCACCCACAAATGTAGTGGACATCTGTTGTTTTGTCTGCTCAGCACCTGCTCTCTGCTTCTTCTGACAATAGAACCTCTCTTTCCTGTAGGGAAGTCATTCCATGGGGTTTGGGTGGGGCTGACCCTGTCCCAGCACAGGGTGGGCAAGTAGCCCAGGCCTGGCCAAGCAGAGAACCCCAATTGCCCTTCCGTGTGATTGGCGGGCACAAAGCCTAATCCCCTCTGGGGTTTTTCTACAGGAACTCTTGGAGAAGCCACCTGGCTTGCCAAACCAGCAGGAGGTAGCCTGAGGCTCTTGGTGCCATCTTGCTCCGCACATTAGACATGGAGAGAGAGAGTGAACAGACCCCTGAATCATCACTTGAGTCTGTGGATACTACTGGGCCTGGAGCTTCTGCTTCCTAATTATACAAACCAATATAGTACATTTCCTTTTTGATTTATTTATTTATTTATTTATTTATTTATTTATTTTTGAGATAGAGTCTCACTCCGTTGCCCCAGCTAGAGTGCAGTGGTGTCAGCCTAGCTCACAGCAACCTCAAACTCCTGGGCTCAAGCCATCCTCCTGCCTCAGCCTCCCCAGTAGCTGGGACTCCAGGCGCATGTCACAACTAACACCTGGCTATTTTTATATTTTTAGTAGAGACGGGGTCTCGCCGTTGCTCAGGCTGGTCTCGTACTTCTGAGCTCAAGCGATCCTCCCGCTTCGGCCTCCCAGAGTGCTAAGATTATAGGTGTGAGCCACCGCGCCCAGCCTACATTTCCTTTTTTAAAAAAAGATACAAACTCATTTGAGTTAGGGTTTTGTCATTTGCAGCTAACTAATTCATTTCCTAATTATTCACAGTTTTCCACCTAAATCATAATCTTCTATTAATTTAAATTAAATATTTCAGGGCCACCTCATGCTGGACCTCATGTATCTAACACGATCCACAGCATCTTGCTGAAGATATAATGACGACCCAGGGTGACACGGTCCCTGCCTCACTTGACTCACGCTCCAGTGGGGGATGGTTGCGAGAGTGTTACGAGGGAGGAAGAAGAGTCCTGCAGCAGACAGAGCTGTTGACTTCCCAGCAGCCATTCCTCCCTTCTTCTGAGATCAGAACCCCTTTCCCCTAGGGGGAGCCAATTTTTGTTTACTTTCCCTTGAGTAGTCATGTCTTTCGGGAAAGGCCGTGACCTTTCTTAGACTTGGGGGAGGAATCTTGATTGGTGGAAACTGATCCTAGTAATCCCATTCTTTTGCCAATTTTTTTTTTTTTATTTCAGGATATTATGGGGGTACAGATGTTTAGGTTACGTATGTTGCCCTTGTCCCCCCTCCCCCTGAAGTCCGAGTTTCAAGTGCGGCCGTCCCTCGGATGGTGCGCATCACACTCTTTGTGGATGCATATACATGTCCCCTCCTCTCCCTCCCCCTTCCCCCTGCCCGACATCCAATAGATGTGATTCTTATGTGTGCACTTATGTGTTGATCAGTTAATACCAACCTGATGGTGAGTACATGTCAATGGTTTGATTTAGAGAAAGACGTGTGAGATGCTCCCGGAGGAGGAGGCAGGAGGGAGGGCTTGTGGAGGGGGAGGTGTCCTGGGAAGGTTCTCTTGGATGGAGGTTCCTGTCCAGCTGTGATGCGGTGGCTGAGGCTGCGGAGCTCATGGCAGATTCCGAGGGAGGCCCCTTAAGAGGGAAGGAATCTGGGTGCCTGATGGTGTCGCTGAGCCTCTGAGCTAACCCACCTTGGGATTGGCCCTCTCTGGGCTTCCTGTTATGTAAAATAAACATGTGTAGCTTGCTCAGGCCAGTGTTAGTTGGGCCTGCCACCTGTTGCTGCAGGCGCTCTACAGAACCAAGGGTGCTACCTTGTGGGAGCATCCAAGCCGCCAGGGAAAGCCTGCTGGGGCAGCTCTGGATATGAGCAAATTAGCCCAGCAGAGTTGGGGTGAGATGGAAAGGTCAGAGCAGAAGTCAATGGTGCAAAGGAATTGGAACCAATTCCTTCAAGGTGCTTTTCACGGCAAGAGTGTTTCTCGAAGTGGTCAGCTCATCACCTGCTTCAGAATCGCCTGAGGTGGGCGTGAGAGGGACAAAGACCGATAAAGTACAGATTCCTGGGTCTCACCCCAGACTGACTGAATCCGCAAACAACCTCTTCTAGACATTCTTTTTCTCACTAAAGGTCGAGAACCATCGGATCAATGACTAGAAAGAAGATCCACACACTGTTTGGCACTGAGATGAGAATGTTAGAAATCTTGGTGTCTGATACCAATGTGTACTAAAAGTACTGTCATCAGAAAATGTGCCAATATCTTTCTGAGTATTACAAAGTATATTTTCTCTGATGTGTTTGCCAACCTTCATAACTGTTTAAAAAAGTCAACTGGCATTGAAATAATGTCCTAATACAGCTAGATTAAACACACGCTTAATTTGCTCAGCCCTGACAGATGGTTTTTCTTTTCTAAAGTTGTCGTTTCTTTTAGGAAGAGCTGTTTTTGGTCTGTTCCTAGAGCCATTTGCCATCAGGCGGAGATGAACAACACAGGCGGCTGTGCTGGCAGGGAGACAGGTAAAGGTGCTTTCTTTCCCTCACTCCACCGTGTATTCTGAGCCCTGTGCCTTGAGATCTCAGAGCCAGCATCTGATGGTGTCACTTGTGCAAACCTGTCACTCTTTCAACATCATGGACTGTGAGATTCATCCTTGGACTCCCCTCAGAGTCTATCCATTGCCAAGCCATGCAGACGCATCCCTCTCCCAGCTCTGCGGTTCAGCCTGCCCCCTCCGTCTCCACCAGCCCTGGCCCAGCCGCATGCATCCCTCACCTGGACCGCCGCAGCAGCCTTCCTACCACGCCTCTTTCACGGCTACCCGTTCTCGACTAGGGATGATTCCCCAACTTCCATCTCCTTGCTGCGGGTCATTTGACAATTCCTGGAGACGCTTTTGGCTGTCACAGTTGGTGTGTGTGTATGTGTGTGCTGTTGGTATCTAGTGGGCAGAGGCCAGGGATGCTGCCAAACACCCTTCAATGCACAGGATAGCTCCTCCTTCCTTCAAGATAGAATTATCTAGGCTAAGATGTCAACAGTGCTAAGTTGAGAAATCTTTTGATGGGTCCCCTCCACCCCACAGATCTCAGGTCAAAGGCCCTTCACTGACTTCCTTCATCAGTGGAAACCCTATTGTCATTGGTTCTCATAGTCCTGGGTACTTTGTCTTGACTGCATTTCTCACGATGCATTGATATAATTAGTTGCGATTATTTGCTTAATGTCTGTCTCCTCCACTAGGCTCTAAGCTTGATGAGGGCAGGGATGATATCTATGGAGCTTCCTTACCTCTGTAGTCCTAATGCCAAACATAGTACCTAGCACATGGTGGCTTACAAAAATCACTTTTAAAATAATGAACTTCGTACAAATTCATGCACAATCATGAAACACAATGATTACCATAGCTCCTGTCTGTAAGAAAATGACATGCTTGTCCAGACCATCTGAAAAATCCACACTACCAGATGAGAAGTTTCTGGTAGTATAAGAAAAGCACAGTCAGAAGACCAACTGATTCCTGTCATGTAGGGACATGTGCTCAGTGAAACCAGAAATCTGTATTTTAAAGTAAAACTCCCAGTTTTTGTATCTTGGCTCAAATATTTAAAAAACAAAAATAAAAAAGAATACTATGTGAGCCAACTGAAACACATTTATGGATCATTATGTTACCCAAGCTAAGATGATCTTTAGTGCCATTGCTAGCTTAAATATTCTTTGATTCTAAGATAATAAAAGCAACTCCTTGTATTTGTTGAGGGCTTTTTGATTTTCACTGTGTCTTGTCATCACATCTCATAGATTTGCTGTTCAGCAACACTGTCAGGACAAGCACTCAGCACTTCTGACTCCAAGTGTAGTGTTCCTGCGATGGCTGCAGAGGCCACCATACCAGAGGAAAGATCTGCACTTAGCAGAATAGACAGGGTAGAATGAAATAAAGATGGGCAGGGAAGGCAGGAGAATTAATTTGACTGAGTGATCAGGGAGAAAGCTCTTGGCAGGAGGAGCAGTAGACACGACTAGGGCAGGACACATACGGAAGACAGTCCACTTGGAACCACATGTGGGATCTCAAGTGAACATTTACTCCAGCCAGGCCTTCCGTTGACTTCAATCTATTGGCTCCTGTCCTCCTTCTTGACATGTGGTCCCTCCTTGACAGAAGCCAATGGATTCCTGTTTAACTTGAGCTAGTTTAAACTGGGTTTTGGTTACTTGCACTCTAAGAGTTCTTACTAATACAAAGTCTTAAGGAAGAGATTAAAAATTTGCACTATTGTGGTACAAAAGCAGCCATAGACATGGCTATGTTCCAATAAAGCTTTATTTAGAATGGGCATGGTTGTGTTCTAATAAAGCTTTATTTACAAAGACAGGTAGTGGTCAGACTTGACCTTTGAGCCATAGTTTGCCCACTCTTGCTATAGAATCATTCAATGGGCTAAAAGAAGAGGTGTATGTCTATTCTGGGTTTCCCAATGCCACCCATCTTTCAAGGCCTGCTCAGAGATTATTTGCCTGGGTTATTAGACTACATGACCTTGAAGGTCCCTTCCCACCATGCGATTTAAGGATGCTTTAAGCTGATTTTGTTTCAAGGACTTAGAGGTAGAATCTCTACCTCCAATTCAGGCTATGTTCAGAAGCTATGTTTGGAATGAAACGTGTCCTCCAACCATAATTACCAGTTCTACAACTGAGCATATGTTGATGGAAGCTTCAATTCATAGTGAGCCAGTTAAAATGCAAGGAAGGGACAGCTAGCAGATCTTTTGAGTTAAGAGTCCAGGCTGTTAATTACTTTTGTGAAAGAAATACATAAACATACAGATGGCAACTGTAGTAAATATGATCGTCTACATATAAATATCAAAAGCCTACCCACTCCTCAAGGCCTATCTCGTATGCGACATACTTCTAGAAATATTTCCTATGTCTCCCCTCACCCTCCTCCAAATATGGGCTCTCTTTCAAATCTCATGGCATATAATTCTTATGACTAAACAGTAATTCTTAAACTTGAGCATGCACTGGAATCCCTGGATGTCTTGTCAAACACAGGTTACTGGGCCACACCCCCAGGGCTTCTGATTCAGTGGGTCGGGGTGAGGACTGTGAATTTGCATTCCCAACAAGTTCCTGGATGAAGTTGACACTCTGGGTCTGGAGACCACATTTTGAGAACCACTGACCTACAGCATAGTTTAACTACATGTTTTATAGTGACATTACACTTGTTTTATTTCTCTATCGGATTGTAAATTACTGGAGGAGGGATGCTATTCATGTCTCTACACCCTGGAGTATTCTTGTGGACACACAACAAACATTTGAATACACCCATGGGGTGAGCTGAGGAGTTACGTTTTCGGTCAGGATGAACTTGACAGCTGTTTCCTACAATAGGTATTTCTTGAGCCCACAAGGAAGGTAAATGCAATGGACTTGTTCCTAAGAAGTAACCAGTACAGGAAATTTCTGTGGCTAAACCACACTGCAATAGAAATCACAACACAGTTAAGTTCACCTTTCTGGTGGAAGACCAAAACCCAAACGAAATCTATCACATGGTTATGCAACTTCCAGTATATATAACATAGTTACTGTGTGTGTGTGTGTGTGTGTGTGTGTGTGTGTGTGTGTGTGTGTGTATGGGGGGCAATTAAAATAATAGAAATGCTAAAGGTGATCTAAATATTCTTCATAGGGAATTTAAAAATAAGCATGTTGGGAATCAAAATGATCAACTTGTGTGATCAAATTAGAAGGGCTCCCCTGGGGAAAGACTAATTTCCCCAAAAGCAGCAATAAAGGAAGCAGAGACACCTCCAATGACAGATAAGACAGTCTTGGAATTTGGGGAAGAGAAAATTTGAGGAGAGATTCTGTTATGGGCTGAACTGTGTCTCCCCATCCCTGCCCCTTGCCCCCTCCCTCCCAAATTCATATGTTGAAGTCCTGACTTCTGGTACCTCAGAATGTGACTGTGTGTGGAGCTAGAGTTTTTAGAGAGGTAAGTAAGTTAAAATGAGGTCAATAGGGTAGGCCCCAATCCAGTATGATTGGTGTCCTTATAAGAAGAGGAGATTAGAACACAGGCACACAGGAAGGGAAGACCACGGGAACTCACAAGAAGACAGCCATCCACAAGCCAAGGAGAGAGGCCTCAGAAAACCAGCCCTGCCCACACTTTGATCTTGGATTTACAGCCTCCAGAATAGTGAGAAAATAAATTTCTGTTGTTTAAGCCACCTAATGTGTGGTATTTTGATATGGCAGCTCTAGCTGACCAATAGAGACTCCGAATCATTATTTTAAGTAGTATAAAGTCACCAGGGTGTCAGGACCATGCAGTGGCCCTAGAGTAGAAAGTGCCCTGCCCCATCGATCCCAGTCCCTGTCCCCTTGTCTCCAGCTGGCAGGATCCCAACAGGCCCTAACTGGCCTCCTCTCCCCGCTCATTCTATACACAGTAGCCAGAGTGATGCTTTCAAAATGCAAATCCAACGATGCTTAACCCTGACTCCCACTTCCTCCAGTGGCACGTAACACCGTTCAATGGCTTCACTTTGTTCTTGGGAGAAGGCCAGTCTCCTCGCCATGGTCTGCAAGGCCCTGTGTGATCCGGCCCCTGCCAGCCTGCCCAGTCTCATCTCAGACCCTGCCTTATCCCTGTTCCCTCCAAAGCATCCTGCTCCCTTTCCACACCGGGAGATTCTCACCCCAAAGCAGACACGGCAGAGGTACTTCCAGCACAGCCGGGTTACACATCCTGGAAAACGCATTCCCAGGCAGATAGCTTCCAGCAAGGAGAAGTCCTCACAGCTCACGCCCCCCTGCCCTGATCAGGTTAGCCATTGGTAGAAACTGTCGCGGGGGCAGCTGAAAATTGTCCAGAGCATCGAGCGAGGGCATTAGTAAAAAGTGAGGCCTACGGGAGGTGTGCAGGATGTTCTTCCCAATCTAGACACTGACGAATCCTGGTGACGGCACCATTCATCGGGGAGTTGAAAAAGGAGCTGAAAGGTGAAATTCTGGTCCTGCCGGCCAAAATGAATCACCTGCTCTGCTGGGCACGATGAAAGGGCTCTTTCTTTTTGGTCTGGATTGCTCATGCCTTTCCAGACACAAAGAGAAGAAGCAAAGCCTCTATCTTATGGTCACTGTCCTATGTTTCTTTTTGTCATCATTTAATTAGAGAGCCCATGCTTTTGGAGTGAGATACTGGAACACATGATCCGATGCATGGCCCAACAGTGGGGTGAAATATTTGAAATTAGGACCGTTGTCCATGAAGACACTAGACCCACAATGAATGGACTCTTTTCGCCTTGCCCCATTTACCTACAACCCAAATAATGCTGGATTTGCCTTGTGCTCAATTTCTATGCAGAGTTGTATTAAATTTTAATGATTGAAAGAAACACAGCCAGCAACCAAAAGTAATAAAAAAAGCAATTCAAATCTCTTTTGGCTTCACTCTCTGGCCAAGGGAGGAAGGCATCTACTTAATAACTAGCAAAACAGAGGCTAACTTAAAGGCTTTCTCATTCGTTGCCTCCTTTGGTGGCCATCAACCATATGAATCAGGTAAGGCAAGGATCATTTCACCTATTTCATAGATTAACGAACTGAGGCTTAGGGAATTGAAGAGCTGTGCCCAGACTCTAACATAGGCCTCCTGACTCCTAGTTTAGCGAGTTTTCTTTTCCATACACACACACACACACACACACATGCACATGTTAAATACATGCACACACACACACACACAAGTAGACCCCTTTCTACCATTCTTTATCCTAAAATATTTTTTTTTTTTTCCTGGCACTAACAGTAGCAAAAATGATTATTGCAATATAAATTCAAGAAACCCCAAGAGATTCATTAACATTTGGTTTCTAAACGCCAGCTAAGTGTGGCGTTCAGACAAGAAAGGAGCAAATATCAAAGAAGCACACAAGCATTTTCACTTGCTCAGCCTCTCTAAGCTACATTAATAACTCAAAAAAAAAAAAAAAACCAAAAAAACAACCCTGCCATAATACCTCTCTTCTAGCCAAAGAGGCACTCTGTCCCCAGTCGACTCCAGGAACCCTGGTACAATAATTAACATGTGGGCCAGAGGCCCAAACTCATTGGCACAGGACAGATTTTCAGATGAGAAACAGAGAAGCCCCAAATCCCACTCACATAAAGGGCGTATTGACATTATCTGTTGAAAGAATACTGATTTCAATGGAGACAGCCAAGCAGAGAGAAAGCAGAATTTTGGCTATGGAGGAAGTAGATGGGGGAGGGGTGGACTTCTCACCTACTGCAAAGCCCCTTGGGTTTCCCCAGAGCATTCTCTAAGTCTGTACACCCAAGTGGACTTTGCTACTGGCTAAGGAGCATTTTCCATAACATTGATGTCACAGACCCAAAGTAATCTGGGTCAACAAACACATTCCAGTTGTAAACAGAAGGCTTCAGAGAGCTTCTGTGGGCAGATAAGCTGTGGGCGATGCCCAGCTGTTCTGGGCTCGAGGGTGGCCTCTGGACCTGGGGCTAACTCAAAGGACAGAAACAGCCTCAGCGAGGGCAGCAGTATTCAGATCCAGAAAACCCAAGAAAGAAGGTGGTCTGGCCATTAGGGAGAGGAAATGGGAGGGGAGCAGGGGTAAGAGGCCCTGTGACTGGCCCAGAGGTCTGAAAGGAGTTGCCTAAGAAGATGGATATGAACACGGGCATTCACCCTGCTTGCTGTTAGGTCCACTGCTGCGCATCCCTCATTAGGAGACACGGGACAATCCAAGCATGTTAGACAGTTAGCCTGTTTGTGCCTTGGGTTCCTCTCAGCCTGGAAATACATGCAGAACCCCCAGGTTACAGCCCAACAGAGGGACCATAAAGCATTGCTATGAACAACAGAAAGTGTCCCAGTCTTCCAAAGGACAAGATGTCCTAAGGCTTCCCTGAGATCCTTGACACCAAAAAGCTTTTCCTGAGTGAGCACAGTACAGTGACACCAGCTTTATCCTGGGGTCAGTTTTTGGCACCCACCAAGCCCCAGGGAAGAACAGGCTCCAGGAACAAAGACCCAAATCAGCACGAATAGATTACAAAGTCCATGCATCAGTGCTCATGTTTGTTGGTGCAAATATTTATTTGTCAATATTTACTGGGTAATATTTCCATGTGCTAAGGATTGGGGATACACTAGTCATGTTTTCTAGCCTTTGGGAGCTTATGATGACATGGGAAAGATCCGCTATAAGTAAATACACCAATAAAATGAAGGAAATGAATAAGGGGTCAGGATAGGAAATCTGAAGGTAAAATATTTCAGCTGAGACTGCAAGGATGCGAGGGAGCCAGCCATGGAAGACTAGTGACAAGAACAAGCCAGGTGGACGAACAGCACATGCAGGGGTGAGGCTGGAAAGCACATGGCGAGGTCAGGGAGGCCAGCGTAGCTGGAACATTAGAGCCAAGGAGAAACTTGCACGAAACAAGTTGGAGAGGATGCCCTTGAAATATGCAATGCTTGAAGGTTTACCAAGCACTTTTACAGGTGTTATTATCATTGAAACCGCCCTTTGAGGTAAGCAAGGCTGATAGGATGGAGCACAGAACTGATGACAATACTAGTCTCGGAAGTTACAGTTAGTAGGAGAGCTAAGATTTGAAGTCAGTTCTTCTGTTTCCAAACCTAGTTAAGGGGACTCTATTAAATGGGATATACACACGCATATATATTTAAATTGGGTACAATTTACAAATAATGAAATACACAGATCTTAAATGCAATGAGTTTGACAAATTCATAAACTCATACAAACAACATCTTAATCAAGATGGGGTACTTTTTCCATTACTCTAGATAATTTGCTGCAACCTTTTGCAATCACTCACTTCTCCCCCAATCAAAGGTAAACACTATTATGATTTCCATCCACATAGATTAGTTTTGTCTGTTCTTGAACTTCATATAAATGAAATCACACAGTATGCATTCTTTTATGTCTGGCTTCTTTTACTAGGCATGTATCTGAGATTCATTCATGTTGTGACACGTATCAATAGTTTGTTCCTTTTTATTGCTGAGTTGTATCGCATTGTGTAAATGTAACACAATTTGTTTATCCATTTGTCTATAGATGAGCGTTTGGGTTGTTTCCAGCTTTGGGCTATTACAAATTAAGCTGCCAGGAACATTCTTGCATAAATCTTTTTGCAGATATATGTTTTATTTCTCACGGGTAAATATCTAGGAGAGGTGTTTCACCGATCATATCTCGGTGTTTGTTGAATTTTTGTGAAACTATCAAATAGTTTTTCAAGGTGGTGCCATTTTGCATACCCACCAGGGACGTATGAGAAATTTTAGACATTCGGGTGGGTGTAAAGAGGTGGTTTTCATTTGCATTTCCCCAATGACTGATGATGTTGAGCTCCTTTTTATGTGTTTATTGGCCATTTGTATATGTGATGTATCTGTTAGAATTCTTACCCATTTTTACTGAGTTTAGTGTTCTAGGAAGTCATTGCTTTCCCTTAAGGTCAAATTATATTCTATTTTTTTTTTCTAGGAGCTGTATAATTTTAGCTTTTAGTTTATTTAAGGTCTATGATATATCATCAGTGTATTCAGGTAAGAGGGCTCTTGTAATAGTACTAGAGAAGGGCAGACTTGTCAAATATACGGACTCCTTTATTTCCATTTTATTTTTTACTTTTTATTGTGGTATAACTTGTATAGAGTCAAGTGCACAAATCTTAAGCACACAGCTCAACATTTTTTACGTTTATATATATCCACATAACCGCATTCAAATCATTTGAGGATTCCTTTTTAACATCAAAAATATTTTTAGCCTCTCTATATTAGTATTCAATTTAAGTGATACTTTGGATAACTTTTGGCCATATTGAATTTTCTCAAACACATGTATTTGACAGGTATGTTACACTGAAGCTAAGTGCAAGCATGGATTTGTAAGCTCCAACAATAATTTTGCAGCTCCTCAGTGGTCTATGGCTTGCAAGTGGGGAACAAATACACTGTAACTGACTGATACATGATTCTTATCCACAAGGAGCTTATAATCTAAGAGGTATGCTAAGGAATGCATGTGGATGAACCACGTTGATTTATAGCAAATGACCTGTAACCATAAGAATGTTTTAAACCAAGGGCCAGGGACTTCAGAAGAGGGAATAAACTAACCTCAGGAATGGATGATAGGTAGCCAGAGGGAATAATATTTTAGCCTAAAGCTGGCTAGGATTTTGATAAATGGGGTAATTGCCAAGCGAAAGAATGGTTTTAAAACAGTGCCTTTCTTGGCACCCTTTCAGTTGTACTTTGCAGAAATTAAGCAGAAACTAGTTTCAGCAAAAAGGGAATTTGTTGGTTCTTACAACTAGGAGGTCTGGGGTGAGGGGTAGCTCTAGCTTCAGGTATGGCTGGATTAGGGGCTTTCTTATACTGTCAGATCTATGATTTTCTTTATTTTTCAGACAGCTTCTTCCTGTGTGTTGGACAATAATCGCCACTGGTATTCCCAGACCCTCTTCTCCTTAGCTCAGCAACCTCAATGGAATGAATACTTCTTCCCAATATCTCCATATGCAATTTCAGAGAATACTCTGGTTGGCTAGCCTAGGTCATGTGCATCCTTTGGGTTTGGGGGAGGGGTGGACCATCACATTGACAGCCAATTAGTACTGCAAGGAGATGGGGGGAGTTCTTGCAAAGAATCAGAAGGAGTGATGGTAAAACATGCTGGGCAGACACGTGGTTATCATATTAAATTACAAGGGAATGTAGGCTTTGAGTAGGAAATGAGAATGGGGAGCACAGGGAGAGGAGACTTCACTCTGGATATTGAAACATTGGCATGGAATGTAACAATATTCCTTTCTCAAATGGGAAAGTCTCAGGTCTGAGTATCATTCTCTGCAGCCCAAGAACTGTCTACCCGACAGATCCCAAGGCAGCCTGTGCAGGCTGGCATTTAGTGGCCACTTGAGAAGAGTCATAAAACACTAGAGTGTGAATTATGGGGTGTGCCAAGCATGACACCAACACAAAGAATGAAAAGGGCCGGGCTCAGTGGCTCACGCCTGTAATCCTAGCTCTCTGGGAGGCCGAGGCGGGCGGATTGTTTGAGCTCAGGAGTTTGAAACCAGCCTGAGCAAGAGCGAGACCCCGTCTTTACTAAAAATAGAAAGAAATTAATCGGACAACTAAAAATATATAGAAAAAATTAGCCAGGCATGGTGGCGCATGCCTGTAGTCCCAGCTACTTGGGAGGCTGAGGCAGAAGGATCGCTTGAGCCCAGGAGTTTGAGGTTGCTGTGAGCTAGGCTGATGCCACGGCACTCTAGCCTGGGCAACAGAAAAAAAAAAAAAAAAAAAAAAGAATGAAAAGCTTTCTGGTCCTTTCTGTATCTATCTTTCTGGTGATCTTCTCCATCATATTTGAAGTAAACCCCTTTGTGATTACAAAGATGAACCTAAATTAGAAGAATTAGGCATTTCTTTGTCATCATTTTGGATTGGAATCTCAAAGTTGGAAGAGATCCTAGAGGTTGTCTAGTATACGGGTCAGCACACTGTCCGATGGGCCAAATCACCCTCCACTTTTATCTTTATAAATAAATTTTGATTGGTACACAGCCTCATCGATTTGTTTGCACATTGTCTATGGCTGCTTTCACACTACAGAGACTGTGGCTTGGAAAGGCCAGAGTATTTACCAACTGGCCCTTTACGGGAAAAGTTTGCCAATCCCTGGTCTAGTATGACATGCTCCCTGCTCAATCAGGACTGCCTTCTCCAACATTAATTTTGTGCCTGTCTCATGCCTAGAATCAAAAGAGAAAATACACGGAAAGTATTTGGATATGACATGTAATAAAGTACCTTAAATGTTAGCTAAAAAAGGCCTGGGTTATCAGTACACAACTCTGTTCCTCTTTCCCAGTGGAATGATCAAGAGATGACTATATCTTAAAAACAGCACGCGCTGATTCATTTGTATATTTAAAAGAGTTTTTCCCAATATAGTGTATTCAAATGTATTTCATTACTTTATTGCTATTCATCATTACTGTTTTCCACGTGCCAGGCACCGTGCTAAGCATCTTTCACACAGTCTTCCACTCCGTGCTCACCTGTCATTCCCATGATGAGAGGCAACTGCAGCTTAGGGGTGGGTATAAGCAACTCACTGAAGGCTGCACAGTTCGTAAAGATCAAGCTGGAATGTGAACCCCAACAGTCTGACTCTGCAGCTCAAGCTCTCATCAAATACACCATCTAGGCTTCTTGACTTGGCGGGTAACCTAGTTTTCAAAGTATCAGCTCACACAGCCCCAGAAATCAGAATCAGATACCAGGCTCACCTGTGGGCACAGTGGCACAAATGCTGACAGTAATGCACAGTGGGGCTGCAGGACCACCGCAGCTCATCCTCCCTGCACCCCTCCCAGCCACTCACGCCTGCACCACTGCATCTGGCCTGCCTCCCACTGCCTCTGGGTCTTCTGACGCCTCAGGCCTGTGTTGCTGGGGAGATCTTCCTGAATAATGCACAGCTCTGGTCGGGTCACCACTCCTGACTCCTCATTGGCTACGGACTGCAACACACACTCTTTACCTGGCATCTGAAACTCTTAAGGATCTGCTCTCACCGACGGCCAGCCTTTTCTCACTGTCCAGCTCCTCTTACTCTGTGCAGCGAGACACGCTAGACCTCCCCGCAGTCTGAGATGCTTTGTGTCTCTTTATTTCAGCCTTCCCCCCTGACCTCCCAGTTCCCAGCCAAAGGCCCAGGGCTCAGGAGTCGTGCTTAAGGGTCGGAGGAATGCTTGTCTGAGAGAAGGAAGGAATAAGCCCACCTGGAGTGCCCCTTCTTTTCTGTCTACTCTGGCTAACAAAAGTTTGCTCCCCGCTCAAGGACTAGGTTGAAGGGAACCTTCTCCACAAAACATTCCCAGACTTCCAAAGGCACCTGACCTGCCTTCCCTTCCCTCTCAGCTCCCGTCACAGTTTTCCTCACGTCACAGTCACGTGTGTTCCCGTCTGCCCCTCTGAGACCCGGGAAGGAAGCAATCTGAGATCAGGCTCTCTGTCTGTGCATTCCTGGTCCTGCAGTGTCTGGAACGTCATCGCCATGCAGAGTGGGGACTCAGCTCATCCCCCGAGTGACTAGTGCTGGGACGGTGACTGCAAGGCCAGCCACCCCAATCCACACTTTCCCCTGTGACCCCAGCATAGTAAAAACGGGGGAAGATGAGGAAAAGGAGGTCCCAAAGTCAGATCCACGTGGTTTGAACACCTGCTCCCCTGCTTCCCAGCTCCTGTGACTTGTCCCAGCCATTTACCTTTGAACCTCATTTTCCTTGAATGTAGAATGGGAATATTGGAATATTCCTCATTAAATTCATCCATTCACATATTCACTCAAGGCTCCATCACTCATCTTAAATTTCAGATTTGGAGCCACTGTCTTCTCTGGGCCTCAGTTTCCTCCTCTGTAAAATGATGGTAACATTAGTGTCCCCCTCACAGGACTTTTGTGAGGGGTGAGCAGGCTAACGCACGCGAGGCGCTCAGCCTGCGCTCAAGAAATGCTGTTGCGAGAGAGCGTCACTCTGCGTTGAACACCGGGCTGTTCTGGACGGCCCAGCAGTGAGCAAAACAGACGGGGTCTGTCACAGAGCCGCCATGTGGCTGATGGTCAAAAGGGGAAAAGAGACAGAAACAAAGTCAACGAGCTGACGAACAAAATAATTACTGACTGTGGTAAGTTCTGTGTAGACTGGCGAGAGCGAATACAACACGGGTGCTATTCCTTAGATACGGAATTCAGGGAAGGCCCGTGTAGGACTGTTGTAAGGATTAAATAAAATATGTAAAACATTTGCCCTCAGATAGGTTATAGTTCAAAGAGAATGTCTCTTCCTCCTGGGATTTGGGCTAAACTTTAAAAAAAAAAAAAAAAAAAAAGAAAATGTCTCTTGATTAGGAGGAGGAGGAGAAAATATTAGTCTGAGGCTAAGTAATCTCTTTGTTTCTAAATTGCTGCCTCCCAGGTCCCTTCTCCCAACGTGTAACAGGCCCAGGCTCTGTGTCTGTCCTTTGAAAGGGGATTTATGGTCACCTGAGGTTCCTGAGCCGTATAATCCTGACATCACAGGCAATTCTCCTTCCAGAACAACTCACGCTGACTGTGAAAATATCTAATTTTACGGTTGCCTTAGACCATCATCAGATGGGCAGGCCTGGGATCCCTGAGCTGTTTCCGGTATCTCAAGATGTAGGAATAGACCTCGGGCCAGCCCTGCTCCTGCATGCCGAGCGCGGCTCGCAGCAGGAAGATGGGCACTTGGTGGAGTGTGCTTCAGGTGCTTAAAATAGATCAGCTGTGTCATTAGACTCTTTGCAAGGCAGTTGTTTCATTGGCCCTGCTGGTGCCGGTGAGGGCAAGAGATAACAGCCCGTGGACAAAGACCGGCGCTTTGCACAAAATTAAGCACATGTGAGAAAGAAGCTTTGGAAATGATACAGGCAGTGGAGAGTGGAATTCTGCCAGGAGAGGGGGTGGGTCTGTAGCACCAGCTCACAAGCAGTCGCCACAGCCCGGGAGCAACAGGCGGCAACGTGGAGCCTGTAAGTGCCCCTTGTCTGGCTGCTGACACCCTTAGATAAAGGGCCCGGACGTCTAGGGGTCGGCAAAGCCCAGCAGCGTCCTCCGCAATCACGGAGGGACCATCCACACTCTCAGGCAGACACAAAACCAATGTGTGGAGCCAACTCCGGTGTCTTCCTGCTGTTCCTCCAATGCCCTGTCCCTAGCATGTTTCAAGTCCTTCCACCATTCTGGTCACTCTTTCCTGGGCACGCTGCAGGTGATCACTGTCCTCCCTGAACAGAACGCTTCGGACAGAGCCTGACTGCGGTTCTGCAGGGCAGCGTGCTGACCTCCTCCTGTGCACGCAGCTGCAATCACATTTTCCAGCAGCCCACATAGCTCAGCTGCCTCTTTCTGAACTTGAGATCAACCCCTCTTCCCCAACCTCTTACTCCAAAGGCTGCCATGCCCGATGTCCTAGACATTGGGAAGTAACAGCGGTTGAAGAGGGGAAGACTTCAAGTCAGATTTGGGAGGCAGAAAGGACCAGATATGGTGACAGACTGAAGACAGGAGAGTGGAGGAAAGGGAAATTTCCCAGAGGACAAGTTTCTCATCACTGGCTCAGTGACTGGGTAGATGGAGGGTCTGTCAATCAACTGGGACCATAAAAGTTAAAGCAAGGGCTTTTATTTAAGAGGGTAAGTTTGTTAGATTTTAGGTTGCCTTGGAAGTGCCTTGGGAATAAGCAGGTGAGCATTTTAGCAAATGGTCAGAAAGATGACCCCGAAGAGCAGGCTTTTCATTAATGAATTAATTCATCAAACGTCTCTGGAGTACCTACTATGTGTCAGGCTCTGTGTTTTGCTTTCTATGAATTATTTGCTGCCTTGGTTTCTTCCAGAGCAACGAGGAGGAATCTGCCCCCTAACAGGAGAAATTATGTTGGCATTACCCACTTACTCCAAGCAGGAGCACCCCTAATGACAGAGGGAAGGTCTTGAGTAGCCATATAGGATCACTGCTGGGGCTGTTCAGCAATCCCTTCTTAGCTGGGTGGCTCTCTAAACTGACCTTACTGATACAGAGCTCACGTTGTTGACTAGATGTCCCCGACTGGGCCAGGCGTGTCTTAAAAGACAGAACAATCTCTGGGACAGTTCAGCCTCCCAGGATGCCTTCTTTTGTACCAAAAAAGGCACCCAGAGCTGGATCACTTATCCAGAATTGCTCTCCTTTGCTCTGTGCCCCACCAACTACCACTAGGGTCCCTGGAAACAAAAATGACCTCCAGGAGATGGGGGGTGCGCAGGGAGGGCATTGTTTGCCCCATTATTTGCCCAACTAGATCCAACAGGATATGATATCACCCTTCTGGGAATGGGCCTGCTGGGGAAATAGGACATGCAGCAGGGTTTTGCTCCCTTCAAGAGGACTTTAGTAGCATGGCAGTGTTAATCAATGGCTAACCCTAGACAGACTTTCTCCCGTAATCATTAACAGATGCGTTGCAGTTTCCACATCTCTGTGTGAAGATACACTTCTCCATATTACGTGTTGTCTGGATCATCTATGAGACTACAGTGGCAAGGTGACATAAAAATAGTACACAATCCTCTGGGAATTGAATAGGAAGCGGTGGTGACTGTGGCAAACCAGAGACGAGTGCATGCCCCACCCAAAGCTGGCAACCCTACTGACTGCCTGCATGAAGAAAAATGGCGCCGGGGTTGCAAGATCTTCCAGTTTTGTTTTGGTTTTAAGAGACACTAGAAATCCCAATTTCCCACTGATGGTAAACAATTCAAATTCATTAAAAACCTGGTGTAGCACAGATAAAAGATAGCCCATTCCACTGGCCACCGGGAGGCACATTCTGCCCACCTGTGTGAGCCCCGACGGTGAAGACCACACCATGTCTCTCTCCAGCATCATGCCCGGTGCAGAGCTGGTGTTCAATAAATATTTATTGAATGAACAAATGAACAATCCAATTCTTATTCCCACGTTGGACATTCCCAGGAACTAGGCAGATTGGAAACCAATACCATGACTGTAAATTTCCTTACGTGATTGAAATACTACAAGTTGCCCTTAATGGCTTGAGTAAGTGTGGGGTGGGGAGTGGTTTTTTTTGGCAAACAGACTGACTGTGAACACGTTAAGTTACCTGTGGTCCTCCCATGTGGGGACCTCCTATACGTGAACGCATATCTTTAGGTTCTCAGGAAGAGGGTCCACCTCTGCTGTCCAGGAAGGGTAAACTTAGGGTTTAAACATCAAGACTAGATAGACAATCTCTGTGACACTTGCATTTAGTAATCAGTTATCAACGTCCTACACCACCCATGGGGAGTGGCTGATATTCAGGGGAAACCAAACCACAAGGAATTCCTTTCCCTGAGGAGTCATTTCCTCAACAAACACTATATTATGAATTGAATTGTGTCCCCTCCAAATTCATATGCTGAAGTCCTAACCCTCAGGACCTCAGAATGTGACCATATTTGGAGATAAAGTATTTACAGGGTAATCAATTTAAAATGAGGTCATTAGGGTGAGCCCTAATCCAAGGCGACTGATGTCCTTATCAAAAGGAGAAATTTGGACGCAGAGATACACAGATAAGGACCCTGCGAAGATGCAGGTCGAAGACAGCTGTTTCTAAGCCAAGGAGAGAGGTGGAACAGATACCTTCCTCCCAGCCTTCAGAAGGAATCCTGCTGACACCTTCATTTTGGACTTTTAACCTCCAGGGCGTTGAGACAACACATTTCTGTTGTCTCAGAAATGTGAGACAACACATTTGTCACCCGGTTTATAGCACTTTGTTATGGTAGCCTTAGCAAAGTAGTATAATAGACACTATTTATTTTTATAAAGTTTATAAACCCTTACTATGTGCCATGCACTGTTTTAAGCAAATCCCAACTAACTTATTTACTCTTGATAACAACTCTATGAGAGAGACACTATTATTAGCCCTCCCCGTCATTATCATAGAGATCAGGAGTTAAGGCACAGAGAAGGTAAGTGACTTACCCAAAGACACACAGCAAGTAAAGGGCAGGGCTAGAATTGAATTTGAACCCAGCAATCCAGCTCCAGTCTGTGCCCTTAAGAACTACAAGAGAAGAATTTACTGGCGGAATACCCAAAAAGTTGAAGGCGCTTACATACTTCTGGATGTTTTCTGTTCTTTTACAATGGTATCTGGCTAATGTTGGATAATAGTCAATTGTTGACCATTCACAACAACAGATGCTATCTCAGTAAGATAAAGCTTTTGCCAGATAGGGAAGTTGGAGTTCAGAATTGATATCACTTCCTTTATGTAATTGAAGTGCTCTTGAAATCACATTGTGATTTTCAGAGATGTGTTATATTCATTTTGCATGATTTAAAAATTGTTCCTTACGTTTTTCCTCTAACTTCCGCCTCCCCCTCCATCCCTTAGCCTCAAGTTATCATTTGTCAACAACTGCTTTATTCATTCGGGAAGCACTGTTTTAAAACAATCTCTATCCTGGTAAGTAAGTAACCACTTTGTTTGCAAATTTGTTTTGCAAATTTGAAATTTCTCGAGAGGGCATCCTTGTGTGTTCTTATTCATAATGGATCCTGTTCTTAGGGAATTCTTGGAGTTCCTGAGCCAGGCAGTGGCATCAGCAGAGGAAGGTCATCCTGCCCCCTGTGCTGGGTGTCTTCTCTTCGGAACTCCCTACTGCTCCAGATCCATTCTGCCCTCTCCCACCCTGCACCAGGCCCTGGGAGGCTGACCATCATGGGCCTATCCACTGACTTTCTTGACCTCTGGCTCCTGGTTGGATTTGGCCAATGGGGAGTACCTGTAGGAGACCCCAGGGAGGGAGGAAAGAAGGGTCAGGATATTTAAGTCCCTGGTTCCTTCCTTGCAACTGGGCTGGCTGCCTCCCTGGAGCCAGGGGCCACAGGTCCTGTCCTGCAGGCCTTACCCTACATCCGGCCAGGTCTCTGGGTCTCTGTACCCTTCTCATACACTTGTGAAGAGTCCTTTGTTTAATTTCCCCCAAACTGCACATTTGGTCCCCACCAGGACCCCGACTGACAGAATCCTCCCTTTCTCCTTCATCCTATAACACAGTCAGGGGCTAGGCCATACAGTCTTTATTTTCTGAAAGATCTTTTTCCTTATTTTTATTCTTACTACCACCCAAATCCTGGCCCTCAGACCTTTTCTGAACTAGGGCAATTGTCTCTCACCTAGGATCCTAACTTCCTGCCTTGCCCTTGTCGACCTAAGCCACACACCATGCCAGGTTAATAATCTTCCTGAAGGCTTCCCGAAAGCTGTGTCTTTCCTACGTAGCGAACCCAGCCCAGGCTGCAATACCAGCAGAACAGGCTAATTTTCAATCCGAGGGTTGGTTTTTATGATACCATCATTCTAGAACTTTGCTTTACTCAACGGCCAATTCAGCTTCAGACTCAGACCCAGTTCTCCCAGAACCCATTCTTCCAGACCCAGTGCCAGTGAGTTTCTCATGGTATTTCACTTAAGCTTCACAAGAACCCTGCACGCTGGCATTTTATTGCTCACATTTCATACATGATAACATTCAGGCTCAGAGACATGATCTATGCTCTCCAAGAAAGAGTACATGACAGCTCTTGAATCTGAACTCAAACTCAGGAATCCACACCCCAAAGCTCAGGTTCTCAGTGCCCCAGGATGGGATCTGCTTATCCCATGATGCCTTTGTGTGGGTTATGTGACCCCTCAATACTCTCTTCAACAAAACAAAGTCTACTCCTAAAAAGTAATTTGTTAGCATGCCATCTGTGATAAAGACCAATGAAGAGTCAGAAAGGCAGGAGGAGGCCTCTGAAATGAGGGAAAATGGTAGCCAGTACCATTGTTCATGCTGGATGTGATGCTCACCAACTTCGAGGATGAGCCAGCACTGGGTTTTGCACATAGGAAAGCCATAGCTTTCAGGAGCTCTGGGAGTTCTGATGCAAGTGAGGAACATGGCATTTTATGAGAAACAGAACTAACTCTGGTGCTCAGGACCTCCAGCACACTGGGGTAAACCCAGTCTCCCCTGGGACTGCGGAACTCCTGGGGCCAACACAGGAATGGGAGACACTGACAGGGAATAATCCAACACTTATCGTTGCCTAAGAATATGCACATTAGATGGGTAGTGCCCCATGGCTTAGGGACTGGGGGAGAGCAAGAGGTCTGGGTTCAACTCCGTCCTTGCTATCTGTAGGCTTAGGAAAATAGCCAAAGTACAAACCAGAATGAAGAAACACTCCAGAATGTGTCACTGCCAGGGGCTGTGTGCCACAGCTCTTATGGAGTTTGCTGTCTGGTGGGAGGTGAGCTTCAATGCCGTGATCGCATGGAGAGTGAGCAATGTCAGAGGCCAGGCTGTGAGGGGACAGGGCCGGGGTGCACTGGGAGCCTGCCTCAGGGGCACGTGAGCTGGACTGGGGGCTGGAAAGGCCGCAGCTCTGGAGGGCGAGGAGGCCAGCCCGGGTGAAGCGTGCTGGTGGGGAAAGGGCTTTCCAGGAGGAAGGAACGATACTTGCAATGTTGGCGGGAGCAAGCCCTCAGAGGGAATGGGAAGAGGCGAGTGTGACCAAGACTGGGAGGATGGTGCAGTGTAGACGAGATGGGGCTGGTGAGAGAGGCCAGGGCCAGGCCACACGGGGCCTTGCTGAGGCGTTTCCTCTCTCATCCCAGGAGGGTGATGCAGAGGGTGGACACGGGAGAAGGACTGGAGGTGGCTGGGGCGGGCGAAGGGAGATCAGTGAGGGGCTGCCTCAGTAGGCCAGGAGGCAAATGGCAGAATCAGGCTGGGAGCGCGCAGAGTAAAGAAAGGCCGGATGGCGGAGCAACCCCATGGCAGGCAAAGAGGCAGGGACTGGCCCGTTTGCCTCCTTTCCTTCGAAGTCCTCCACCCAAGGGAAGGCAGCGACTCAGAACGAGGCCAGGCCTTCCTGAGCTCTGGGTGTGCTGCTCACGCCTTGGGTGTCTGTTCCTCCTCGAGGAGCCCTCTGTCCCCTCCCTCGCTGACTCCGAGGGCCGGACCCCCCCTGTTGTGTGGCACCAGGTCTCCCTAGCGCCCCACTCCATCATCTCCCAGGTTACCTTTCTCTCAAGTCCCCGATTTTGGTGTGCTAATGCTCAACCAGGTTTCAGAAGAAAAAATTCTAATGGCACTAAAATTTGCACCGAGGAGTCACTGACTGAGCATTCTGCTGTTTTTATCATCTGAGAAATGGGATTTTATTAATAAAAACAATTTACGTATGTTTACGAAGCATTTCCTCATAATCCCATTTAATCCTCAAAAATCACACTCCAGGCACGCTTCTCAATTCATGGGGAAGGTGCGACGTCTGAGAGGTTGAATAACCTGCTCGCTACTTGTCATAAAGTCAACAGTGACAACGGCCACACTGACCACCACAGTGACCACGACAGCGCGACCACGCCATCACCGACATGATCCCAGCCATGGCCACAGCTAAGGTCCAACTCCACATTTGGTCTCCATTCCAAGGTAATGCACATCTACTTCACCATTTCCATTTTTGTAGATGAGACACTCATGCTGGAGATCACACATCTACTAAGTGGAAAAACAGAGCTGGAACCCGGAGCCATCTGACTCCAGGGCCTGAGCTCTATCAACCCTTATCGCTGCCCAAAGACCACAGCCTTGTGCTCCTCTTCTCCGGATGAAGTGATGGGGAGTTTCTTATACAGTTGACCCTTGAACAACACGGGTTTGAACTGCGTGGGTCCATTTATATGTGGATTTTTGTTTTCAACTAAATGTGGATGGAAATTACCCTACTCAGGGAATTCCAATATGGAGGGCTGATTTTGCACATATGGGTGGGTTCCGCAGGCCTGGCTGCGGGACTGGAGCATGCGCAGATTTGGGTATAGGTGGGGGTCCTGGAACCAATGCCCTGCATATACCAAGGCAGACTGTAACCTCATGCTTTGCCCACTTCAGTGTTGACATCCGAACCTCTGGTCAGGATTTGCTCTCACTGTCAAACATGCCATACGTCCAAGTCCCTTTCCTGATCTAACAACTAACTGCATGACTTGAACAAGTCACTGAACATCATCTATCAAATTTTCCCCTATAAATTGGAGCAATAACACTCATCTCTCAGGTTGGGTGGGAGAGTCCAGTGAGATCAGGAAGGGAAGTGCGTAGTGTGGTGGCCGGTGGAGAGTAAGGGCCAAATAAATGGCAGTGAAAGAAAAAGTAAGGAAGAGTTCCAAGAGGGAGAATTTCAGGCACGAGGATCGAGTCAGGAATTTCACATCTTAAAGGGGAACGTTTTTGCCTCCCACCAGCGCCCAGTCACTATGACCCTATGACCTGTCCCTCCTCTCCTTGTGAGGTCTGATGTCTACTCCATTGGTAGACCCAGGGTTGGGAAGAACCTCAACGATGCCTGAGTCCAGCCCCCAACCCTAAGTTCCAGTCTCCTCACAGTGTCCCCAGGCGCCCGTTCAGAGAAGCACCTCCTCTCAGGGGGGGACTCAGGCTCCCCAGGCCACCGCGCCATTCTGCTGTGCTCATCTGCCACCACTCCCGCAAAGCACACGCACCCTCCCTACCTAGAAGCAGTCCCCGAGGCTGGGATGGCATCTTGCCAGCTCTCACCTCATCTTCTGCAGTGCCCAACTCTATTGGTCATTATGTCTTCAAAAAAAAAAAAAAAGGACAATCTCTGTTTCCTTCTTTCAGGAATGCTCAGAGTGGCTAACAGGACAAGATTTCCTTTGGATTCCAGAGAGAGAAAACGGCAGATTCAGTTGCTTGTTTCCTTTCTGAGTTCCTTGAAAAATAGATGAGCCATCTTTCTCTTCTGTCACTTAGTGGGAAAGGACTCCCAGAAATACATTTTTTTTTCCTAGAGATAGTGAGAAGTGACAGGCAATTCACATCTTTATTTGCCTGAAAACATGCAAATGCAAACATGTGGCCTGCTAGGTGACAGGGTCTACAGGATTTTGCTCTTTTCCTGAGCTGAGTAATGAAGCCAAAACACCATTCCGGCCTGTCAAATCAAGAGGTAAAATTCTTTGGCTGGAAGAGGCAGAGGGAGTCCAGCCACGGTCGCTTGCTTAGCGTAGATATGCAATACACAAAGGAAGACAGCAGAGAGATGAGTCATACAAATACATAGTAAATAAATATATTTCATTTCCATCTCAGTGGCTTTTGCTTTGCTTTTTCTCTTCTCTATGCCAATGGCCCTGAAATGGTGTGTGGGGGGGAGCGGTGAGGGAATAGTGGGTTTTGGCTGGACACAGCCTCAGTAGGGTCCTGATATTTCTGGTCTTGCTGCTCAGCTCTAGCTTTTTTGGAAAAAACTTGTAGATTCTTAGATTAGAAGGGTTTCTAGTTCAACCCCTATCATTTTACGGACGAGCAGTCTGAGATGGAGAGAGGGGAGTGATAACAAAGTCATAGACCCGAGGAAGTGTATGTTTGTAGGGTTCCTCGGGCTCCACAGTCCCACCTGATGCTGGAGCGACCCAGACAAGCTAAGCTGGCGAGAGAGCGGGAGAGTGAGACTTGAACCCTGACCTGCCTCCCCGGGCACTGCCCAGGCCGCGGCACCCCTGCTGGTGCCCGCGGTCAAAAGGACTGTATAGAAGAGAAACAGACTGTGCTTCCTTATACTTCTGACTGCATTCTCTGCATTTTGCTGAGGTCCAACCTGGCAGCAAAATGTCTGGTCCTGCCTCTGCAAGCAGTTGTTGCCTCTGGCATGTTAGAGCCCTTGGCCAAAGAAAGGGCTGTTCCTTTTCTCTTGTTCTCGAGGATGGATAAGTACCCTGTAGGTATGTGGAGAAATCAGCCCTGGGTCCACTGGGCTGCCGGGGGATAGAAGCGGGATCTTTCACAATCTCTAGATCCAAAGGTGGCTTCATGATGATTTGTTTATTAAACTGCTGTTTCCCATCCCACTGCCTGCCCACACCCGCCAGCCGGCCTGCCTGCCTGCAGGCCAGCCTCCCTGCTCTCCCCAGCTCCGGGACAAGCAGGGCCCTCCATGGTGCTCCAGATGTGTGCAGGGAGGTCTCCTCAGAGCCCCCACAGCCAGACAATGGCCACACGACTGCTTCCTAGGCCTTCCCAGGCATTGCTAGAAGGAGACAAGCAGCTTTCCCAGCAGAGGCAACTGGCGCCGCTGATAAAATATTGGCAACATGACCATGAAAAGCCAGACCCCAAAGCTGTCCCTCTGCCAGGGAGCACCAAAAGCAACCGAAGAGGAGTCTGGGGGTCATCTGTCCAGCCGGAGATGCCAGGCTTCCTTCCTCCTTCCAGGCAGCCCCAGCAGCGCAGGCTCCTGCACCTCCCGCCCCCACCCCTGTTCCCATGGCAAAGGAGAGGAGGATCCACTTACTGCTCGTGTTCATGGTGATGTCTTCGCACTGGGTCTTTCATTCAATACGGAGGCCCGGGTTGCTTTTTAAATCTTCCGTTCTTCGAACCGCACTCATCACCTGGGGGTGAAAAGGCAGTCCAATGCCAGCTCTGTATCCTCAGGTGCTCTCTCCCTCTGCTGTCCCCTCTCCGTCTGGGCTGTAGCCACCACTGGCCTTGAAGGCGACTGGACTAATAGGCGCAGGTGTGAGCAAGGGGGAGGAGGAGAAGGAGGAGGAGGAGGAGGACACGGGCTCCTCGGTCCTCCCGATCCTCAGCCCCGAATCCCGGGCAGGAGCCGGGCTGGCAGCGCCTGCTCGCGCGCACCCCGGACTATTCCAGCCCAGCGGCTCCGGAGCCCAAAGGGGGTGTGGACCACAGGGAGGCAGGGCGGGGGCAGCGCGTCCCCGCCCGGCCTCGGGAGCGGCGACCCGCCCCGGGACCCACCTCTCGGCCAGCGTCGGGAGCCAGAGGCCCCTGCCCCGGCCCCTGCGACCGGTTCATGAATCCTGGTCCTCGTCTGGGGTCTCGAATTCCAGCGCGAGCAAAGCGAAATAGGAGAGCTCGACATCCATGATGCGGGCTCGCGGGGTGGCAGCGCGGGGGGCGCGGCTGCTCGCTGCTGCCACCTGCTGGACGCGCCGGCGCGTGTCCGAGGCCCCGCCCCGCTGGGCTTCTGCCTGGTCCCGGGGCGTGGTGGGGTCTGCACGGACCCGGTGTCCTGGGACCAGCAAGGGGGTGCTTGAGCGCTTGTTTTTCCTCCCTCGATACTGGGGTCTAAGGGCTCGATGATGGGGAAAGAAACATGACTGGGAGGGGCTGCGAAGGCAAGACTGGCTTCGCAGGAAGAGTTTCCACCCCAGCCCTGCTGACGAGCTCGGTGCAGTCTAGTCTTGAGCAGGTGGATCACTGCTGTCTCTGCCTCGTCTTCCTCGCTGAGGGATGCGGCGGCTGGACAAGTGGACGAGACATCGGGGATTCCTCCAGCCTCCTGACTTTGATGTCTCCTATCACTGACTCATCCGTTAGAGTTGTTTATCGCCTCTCTTCCCGCTAGAATGTTAACGCCATGAAAGAATGGGTCTCGACGGTCAGTAGGTTCACTTCCTGGCCCCCACTATCTAGCACAGTGCCCGACACATAGGCGGTATCGATAAATATCTGCTGACAGAATGACCCAGCTCTTTTCTGGATCTAATATTACGCAGGCCTAAGACCCAACCTCACAGGTCCACCTCAGTCTTTGCGTGGTCAACTAATTCTTGCTGCAAAGTATTTTTTTTTTGTAATTACTTCTTATAGGAGTGTATTGTAGAAACTGATACTTTGGATATTTGTGGTCACAACTGATCTGGTGGGGTGGGGCTCTTGACATTCCTGTGACTACTTACCCTGCGACTTTCTGAACCTAATTCACGGTCACAGAAGCATTACTTTTGAGTGCTGAAAAACAAGACTGAGAGGACACATGATCCCTGCCTATAGAATGACTCCAGTTGGAGCCCGTGTAGAATCAAAAAGCTGTGAACACTCACACCCTCAACTTATAGACAGGGGAACAGTGTCCAGGACAGCATCTTGCGGCAGAACGGGACCAGATCTTCCCACTTTAGCGTGGTCGTGTGTGAGACTGACTTAGTGCACTGGAGTCTGAGATGTCAGGGTAAGGTTGGGTAGCCACCCTCTTATTAAAACTGGGAAAAGTACACCTTTTAGATATTAATAAATATGATGTTTCTACCTTACACAGGGTGGAAAGAATTGATACGGCTCATGACCCCAAGATGCGATAGCCATTAAAGAATCTTTAGATAAATCGAAGGATCAATGGACTTGAAACACATTTTGATAGCTTATTAGGATTTTTGTCCAGCGGAATGGAGTTCCTAATCTCCTCACAGTGGCTCTCAAAGTTTTGTATGTATAACAAGCACCTGAAGGACCTACCAAAATGGGGTTCCCTTGCTCGGCATTTTAAACAAGTATTCCAGGTGATTCATAGAGAGCTCTTTGCTATCGAAAAGGGCAGAGGCCTAGAACAGCTTTGAAAACATACTAAATGATTAAGAAATATTTAAATTATTTCAAAAGATCACTTTAGAGACCCCCTACCTTTTCAGACTGAGATTCCTTATTCAATCCCCAGGTTGCAGGTAACTTGCTAGATTCTAATGCTCAGAAAAAGGTATTTTTCTGGGAGAAAGTTCAGATAAATTAGACATGTAAAATTAACAGGACTATCCCATGAACATATTTAGTTATCACCCAAAGCCTCAATGTTCAGAAAATTTCAGATTATAGAACATAGTCAAATAAAAGCATGATATGGATTCATTGATCCATTCACTCAGCAATTATTTACCAAGTGTCTACTTCGTGCTTGGCCCTGTGCTGCTGTTGGGGATATAGTGGTGAGCAGGACAGACAAGGGCTCTACCTCATGAAGCACACATCCAATTTGGGGCACCAGGGAGACAATTAACTAAACAAAACATAAATTAAGGAAACTCGATGGTTTCCCTAAACAGCTAGTGCTGTTTCCAGCCTAGTTGACTTTTAATCCCAGCCCCATGGCTTACTAGCTGCATGACCTTGGGCAAGATACTCAGCCTCCATAAGCCACAAATTCTTCAACTGTAAAATGGGTACAATGGCAGTATTACCTTTTGGATTGCTGTATGTATTAAAATTGCAATGCATAGCAAATAAAGACTCGATGCATGCTAATTATTAGTATCATCCCTCACTTATACCTGCCCTCAGTGACAATGCTGTCATTTTCTACTAATGGAGACCAGTTGGGCTTGTACATAGAGCGGTGGCCATGAAAATATGCCTCAGAATTATCTGACTACAGGGAGCTTAATTGACCAATTCTTCTTGTCTAGGGTTCTTTTTAATAATGCATCCAGATGGATGCTGATGAAATCAGCTCTTAGGAGAGACCATTGGAACTTGGACCACTCTAAAAGGCTTAGAAAGCTTCTGTAGGGGAAACAATCTTATTTTCCCTGCAGAGTTATAAGGATAGGGACAAAAGGGTTAAAAGAAGCCAAAAAAGTTATACCCATGAGGATGTGCACAACAATCGGAGGCAGTGGGAAAGACGCAGGAGGAAGCTGGGGGTGGGATTCTCTGTGGACTCGGCTGGGAAAGTCATCAGGACAGCGGTGTTGTTGGCTCCGTCCTTGCAGGAGAATGGAGCTGAGCACCACGGAGCAGAGGATCCCTTTGTTTGGAAGTTTGTTTTGAACTTTGAGACTCCAGAATAGAGATAAACAAGTCCCACTCGGAAACTGGCAAATACTCCTGGGTGTTGGAAAACCATGTTGCAAAACCACTGGGAGACACATTTTCTGACTTCTTAGAGGGGAAAGAAAAAAGCTTTGGGGGCCAGCTTCACCCATGGCTGTGGCCTCGCCCTCACGGGCTGCTGCTGGGCTGCCTTTCCTGTGCTTCCCCTCTACAAAGAGCCCCTGTCTTTCCCGACTTCCTGTCCCTAACTGGGGTCATCTCTAGCTCTCCTCGCTTTCTGCCCCCTCATTGCGATTATTGACCAATGCAGCCCCCAACCCCTGACTTTTCTTCTCCTATTGCTTTTCTTCCATCCCCATCCTACACTCCTCTCTGCCCCCTCCTCATCCTGGTCCTGTTTCTCCCTGCTATGCCTAGCCCATTTGACTATCTTGCCAAGAGTGGGATTTCTTTTATTTTTATTTTAAAAAAATAATATGTAGTTGTTAACAACATGGGATCAATCTACGGATGGTAGTGGGGGGCAGGGGGAGGATTTTCATGGTATGGGATTAAATAAAAAAAGAAAATTGCACAAACATATGTACAGTACGTTCTTTAGGGTAATGTATATATGTGGGCATATGTGTGATATGTAACATGTAATACTCAAAATATACAGAACATATAGAACACACATAATGTATCATGTAAAATAGTTAATCATTTTTCCACAAATGCGATTTCATATAGATATCACACATACATATATCTATAATGCATAGAAATTATACACTCCTAATTACTAGGCCCTTGGATCAGGGTAAATTTCTGGATTACATAATAGTGGTTTAATAAAACCACTTGTACAAGTTCAAGATGGAAGAGATGTTGGCAGACATTTGGAGAAGAACTAAGGTATTCTTTCTTCTGTTTCTTTTCCTTTCTTTCTTTTTTCTTTTTTCTTTTTGTAGAGACAGGGTCTTGCTATTTTGCCCAGGCTGGTCTCGAACTTCTGGGCTCAAGGAATCCTCTTGTCTCAGCCTTCTGCAGGTGTGAGCCGCCACGCCAGGCTTTCCCTCATTTTTTAGTTCATTCATTCATTTGTTCGTTTATTCAACAATTTCTGACTGAGTGTCTCTTCTGTGCCAGGCACTGAGCCTGGCAGAAACACGGGTAAGAGACAACACGTGAACACACACGCAGACTTGGGATCATGGTCAGTAAAGTGAGTGAAGAGGGACAGGGATAGACACTAGCAGAGCGGCATCTCCCTAGACAGGTGACGTCTGAATTGAAGAAGGAGGAACAGCCATCCTCAGAGTTGGTGTGGGATGAGGGAAAGGAAGGGGTGTAGAGTCAAGGTTCAAGGGGAGGCAGGATTGGATGCCACTGATGGGTCTGATGGCTTCTTTGTGGAAGAGCTGAGTGCGGCGCAGGTGGTCATGGAAAACCACGTTCTCAGGGTTTACAGGCCTGGGGTCCAAATGGTTCTCCTGGGATGAGAGGTCAGAAATCTGGGTCACACTCCCTGGTGCAGCAGACTATGAGAAAGCCAGAGGCAGTGGGGTAAAATGGTCAGGATTAGAGTCCTGGCTCTACTGTGTACAGCTGTGTGATCTTGGACAAGTGACTGAACCTCTCTGAGCCATAGGTTCCTCACATGTACGCAGGGATCAGCACCTGCCTCGCTGTGAGCATCCACAGCAACAACAGATAGAATAGGCGCAGCACAGCCTCAGACATCTAGTAACTGCTCAATTCACGTTAGCTATTCTTTGCCTTGGAACAACCTAACTGACTTGTTAGGTGACCCTCTCTGGGCCTCAGTTTCCATATTTAGAAATGGACCATTGCATAAGATGGTTGCTGAGGGTTCCTTTCACTCTAATGTTCTTGGTTTTAAGTATCCACTAAGTGCCCTGTGTTTGGAGTTGGGCATAAGATCTGACTGTGTTCTAGGTTGGTGTGGGGACCCTGTTCCCCCAGGAGCACCACCGGTTTGTGCTGAGACCCAGGCCCCGAACAAAGAACAAAGAACGTCCCTGCAGGAGATGGCGCTTTGCATGGTGCTCCCTACCTCCATGTCTGTCCTCCCTTTCCTCCCAGGGGGAGCCCTGAAACGCAGATGGCATTGGCAGGATTCATACCTGGTTTTCTGGCTGAAATAGCTTTGTGACGGGGCCATGAATTTTCTCTTGTTCCTCACATTGTTTTGTGGAAAGATGTTTAAAAAAAAAATCAAAGTGGTTCCCAACATCTCTGGGAAGATTCTTGGGGGAACAAAGGGACTGGCTTGGAGACCAGAGCGCCGGGGGCTGCAGTACTGGCTCAGGGGAGTGCCAGGCAGATGGCCCCACCGCGGGGTTTCTCCGAGGCCTCGCCTCACATCCGGCCACAGCCCGAGCCTCCTTCCTGATGGCCACTCTTCCAGCAGAAGGAAGGAGCTGGGCTGCAGCCAGCTTTGGGTAGGAACCGGGGAGATCCGAGAGCTGGGCTCAGCCCTGCCGTTTCCTGGGCTGACCTTCTCTGGGCTCAGCTCCTTGTTGGTAGACCCCATCTAAAAGGAACGTTAGGGAACACTCCATCCTACTCCTCCATTTCACAGGTTAGGGGTCTGAGTGCTACTCATCATTCACCAACATTTTCTTTTCTGCCTTCCGTTCTCCTGCTTGTAGTGGCCGCGTCTGCTGTTCCCTGGCTTAAAGCTAGTGGTTCCCTCTAGCTTCCTCCAGTCTCATCTTCCTGAGTCGGTGCTCGGAGCTCCTCTCACACTGACGACCAGGCCGGTTGTTAAGGGGCTCACTTTACCCCATGTCTCCACCCGCCCCTACCCCTCTGCTCCCTGAGCGGAGGAACGTCTCTGGCCTCCCACTGAGTTTGTCCACCTTGGGAACTTTATAGTCACGCTTCCCTACACCTGGTTTGCTCTTCTGTTTGCAAAGCTGGGACCGCCTCATCCTCTATGTCTTAGCTTAATTGCTGCTCTCTAGAAAGGCCTTCCATGGCCAGTCTAGCTAAAGCGTCCTGAATAGTATCTCTAATTAACCAGTGAAGAAAAAGCCTTTCAGACAACATGGGCTTACTCATCTCATCTTAGTGTTCAGTTAATTAATTCCCATGTCCTCTTCCCCCAAGCTTGGTTCTCTTCCCTCTTTACTCACTTGGATCTTTAAGACCTAAATTCTGTCTCTGAGTATGGTCTTGCAGTCAGT
Organism: Propithecus coquereli; assembly: GCF_000956105.1. Classification (NCBI taxonomy): domain Eukaryota; kingdom Metazoa; phylum Chordata; class Mammalia; order Primates; family Indriidae; genus Propithecus; species Propithecus coquereli. The sequence goes on from NW_012151729.1 coordinate 3,770,010, forward strand.
CCTTTAGCATCTACTGAGGACGCATGGCTCTCCCAGTTGGTCAGGGTCACGCATGGGCCTCCACAGCCATGCAACAGGGAGGCCCAATGTTGTCCTGTGCAAGAGAAAAGAATTAGGAATCAGAACATCTGGGTTCCATGTTTGCCCTCAGTTCCTAGCTGTGTGACCTTGGGCAATCAGTTAATTATCTGTGTCTCAATCTATTCAGCTGTAATGAATAACAGTATTCACTGCTCATTGTTATGTATTGTAATTATTCCTTTTTGGAGTATATCTCAGGGTTGTTCCAGAAATGGCATGAGGAGCCATGGGCTTTGTAAACTAAAGAATATGTAAAGTAGGTTGTAGTTACTTTTCTTTCATCTCATTATAAATTAGTGATTCAGACTGAGGCATTCACACAGAATTTGCAGAAGGTGACATCATATTCCCTAATAGCCAGGAAAGGACTGGGGAAGGGCAGGCAGAAGCCAATGGCTGTGGGTGTGCTAGTCATTTCCCCAGCAACGCCCTTACGGTGAGTTCCACGGCCTGAGGTGGCACCCTATGACCTTGACATCTTGCAACCCTCAGTGATGCCCTCCTGCCAACATTCTATATCCCCTGAAAGGGCATCGACCCTCTACCTATGATTGAACCCCACGGGTTTAGTGCCTGAAATCACAGAGTGGTAGGATGCAGGAAGGAGTTTAGTGCTCATCAAAGACTTAAGTTCCTCCTTGCACAGAGCTCCAAAGAAGTTGGGAACTGGCTGAAATCATGCAGTGAGTCCATGAGGGTGGTGCTTAGAAATTCCTACAATCCATTCAGTTTCCATTTGTGAATTGTATCTGAGAGTTAAGTCCTCCGTCTACCATAGAGGAACACTCACACAAGGGTACAAGGAGAAGATTTCATTTCAGCATTTCTCGTGATACAAAAGGAATTGGAAACAGTCTAAATTACAATTCATAGAAAGTTAAACGGTGGCATGTCATACCAAGGAATGTAACACGGCAATTAGCCAAATGGGGTGGGTGTTTATGTACTAACCTGGATAGCTACTCCAGACTTAGTGTTTGGTGAGGTTTCCATGCAAAGGCGTAAGAAATGGTCCGGAAGGATATTCACCCAACCGATAATCATAGCAGGATAGAAGTGGGGGCTGATAGGATGATAGGATCAGAGGAGAGGAGTCTGAAGGGACATTAGCCATAGAGATCATGTTTTCTTTTATTTCTCTCTTTTTTTTTTTAACAAGGAAAATGTATTTGTAAGTTCTTGATTAATTAAATATTAATAATAATGATTAAAAAATTAGCCTTAGACTCGATCGAATCCGTCCTCTGGGCTGGCAGGGCAGATTCACGACTGATTAAGCTTGTTCGAGTCCCTTCTAAAGGGAAGGGAGGGGCCGCTCTCCGTCCCAGTGCTGTCAGGTCACTCTGCTTCCGGGGACTCCTTGGCCTTTGGAAGCTCGTCCCTTTCTGGGTCCTGGAGCACAGCGTGTCTGGGGGCCAGTGCGGCACCTCCTGCAACCGATCTGCTGACTCAACACAAGGTCCCCACGATGGACGGCTGACACAGAGCCACAAAGACTCATGAGCCTGGGGCCTCCTTCTCATCTCAGCCCTGTTTCTACCTTCCAGGGGGACCTGGGGCAAGTCCCTGCAGCTGCAGCAACTTGCCTCTGCCCACTACTTAACCCCCTTCCAGCATCTCCCCCTTGCCCACTCTGTTCCAGCCATGCGTGTCCTTCCTGTTCACGCTGCAGCCCACGCCTGCCTAGGGTGTTTGCAATTGCTGTTCCTGCTGACCAGAACCCTCTTCCCTCTGAATTCCATGGGATCGACCCCTTCTCATCGTGAATGTTGCCCCCAGAGAGGCCCTCCTATTTGTCCTTCCCCTGTCGGTCGCTCTCCGTCACAATGTGCTGTTTTATTTCCCTCAGAACACTGTACGAAGCGATGTTGCATAATTTATTCGTGCGCTTGTTTATTGACTGTGTTGCCTACGTGAATGTAAGCGTACAAGGGACACGCACCTGTCCTGTTCTCCTCCGTAGTCCAAGTACCGAGAATGGCGTCTGGCACATAGTGAGTGCTCAGTAACTGGCACTTGAATGAATGAATGAACTTCACGATCCCAGAGACAAGAGTGTCCTTGGAAAAGAAGAACTCCAAGTTTCCTTCTAGAGTTAGACAAAGGGATAAGCCCTGTTCCTCTTCCCAAGTCGGCCACTGCAAGGCTGATGGGATGGGACCTATTACTTGAACCCAGATGCTTCCATTTGCTCATCTGGAAGATGAAGGGATTGGACTAGATGCTTCTTTTCAGCTCCAAGCTTTTACTGTGCTATCAAATATAAATGGCTTGGGCTCATGTGCTCAAATCAAGATATATGCTTGAACTTATTTCCCTGAATACTCCCCTAATATCAGTTTAGATTCCCCCCTCCCCCCATTTTCCATTTTCTCATAAAAAATGGAAGCAGAGCGTGTGGCAGTATGGTCTCTGGTGTGCTGTAATATAGAGCCCTTTATGCAAAATTCATCATCGAATCAAAGGCTGCAGTTTTCCCTCCTCACTTGTTACTTTGCTCTCCAAGCAATTTCATTTTTGAGACCTTTATTAGTGTCCTTTGGCCTTATCGCAGGGTATCTAGTTGTCAGGGCTGTATTCTCAACATGACTAAGTGGGCATGCAGAAGAGCATGGAATATTTATTCCAAAACCCCTGCTTATGCATGTGGAGCAGAGGGTGAGAAGGGCGAGCTCCTGACTTTCCACCCAGCAGAAAGGAGCCAGGTGAGCTTGGTCTCTGGGGCCGGGTTCTGATTTCAGTGCAGTGTCTCTACTTCTTTTTTGAGAGGTAAGTGATCAGGTGCCTTTGATTGGGAGGCCAAAAGCATAATAAAGCCTTCTTTTACAGGGGGTGTGCTGTGTGCCAGACACTGTGCAAAGGGCTTTGCATATATTATCTCATTTAATTTTAGTTCTTTCAGAAGATAGCAGGATTTCTCAACTGTGGTACCATTGACATTTTGGGCAGGATAATTCATTGTTGTAGGGCTCTGTCCTGTGTGTTGTGGGATGACAAGTAGCATCTCTGGCCTCTGCCCACAAGAAGCTAGTAGCCAGTTGTGACAACCAAAAATGTCTCCAGATATTGCCGCATGTCCCTAAGGAGGCAAAATCTTCCGTGGCTAGAAACTACTAGAATGGAATGAAGAAAATTGAAACAAAACAAAACACAAAAACCCCTCATCTGCTCCAAGACAATGATAGTGTTGTATACATAGGGCCCAAATCATATTGGGGGGCTGGGGTCTCAAAAAGATGTCCTTTGGTTAAAAAAATCCTTGGAATGATTGAGAAGTCTGGAGCTATGGGATGATCACTGTTTCTTCAGGTGAGGTTGAGGTTAAGCGATGGGCTTGGTTTAGGGCCCAAGCATGAACAATGGCTTTAAACTCTAGAGTTACTTTCTCTGGGGAGAGATGATCACGCAATAAAAGGCAAAATACTGAGGGGTGGGCAGCTTCACTACTCCCATCTCATGCCATCTTGGGGCCTCCATGCCTGGAGAGGAATGGCAGGAGCTAGAGGGTGACAGGCTATGGCCTTACTGCTCCAAGTGTGGTCCACGGACCAGCAACCATCCATGGCACCTGGGAGCTTGCTAGGAAATGCAGAAACTCAGGCCCCGCCTCGGTCCTACAGGATCAGAATCTGCATTTTAGTAAGATATCCAGGTGGCTTTTTTGCACTTTAAGGTTTGAGATGCAGTAGTCTGGTATTCAAGCGCACTTTGAGAACCGAGAGCTAGCCTGTGGCATTCACACGGTTCTCACTCACTCAGCCTCACGTCCGCTGACTGTGCTTGCAAGGGCGCGGATGAAGAGTTTGTTTCACTTGTTTGTATGACCTCTGTAGGAATGTGTTCTGTGTAGGGGGGAAGCATCTGGGACTTTGGTATTAGGCAGAGTTGCTGAAGGTGGAGGTGAAGTTTGGGAGGGAAGGTCGTGCTGTGTGATGTGGGCTTCTGGTTCATGTTCTCTTACGAGTTTTAAGTGATTAACCCACTGTGTGTGATCCCGCTTCTGTGTGCCCCTTCCTGGAATGCGTGGGAAACCCCATCGTTGCCAACGGTTAGAATCAAGGCTTTAGAGACGTCACCGGGCTTCTCTTAGCACGATTCTCACACGAAAGAGGGGTGACAGCTACTTGGCAGGCATGATTCAAGGCTATTCTGAAGCAATGACTTTGGGGGAGCTTCCTAAACAGGGGCCTTCTGTACAGGTTGTTATTTGTCATCCCTGCACGCGTGAGAAATCAAAAAGGTCACCGCAGATTATTTTCTCTGCAGCCCAAATGCCCTGCACATGCTGCCCCCTGCTGGTCCAGGCTTTTAATGCACTTTGGTGTGGATCAGAAGATCAAGAAAGGAAACTCCCGCATTGAAGACCCCGAATTCTATACCCTGTCCTTCATCCCCCTGAAAGGAACCCTGGTAGTGTTTGCCAGTATTTTGGCTAATCAGAATCACCTAGGAAATATAGAATAAAATTTCCAGGGATCCTACCTCCAGAGATTCTGATTCACTGGGTAGGGCAAGGTCTGGGAATCTGCATTTTGAGAAATCTGTCCAAGTGAGATGGAGTGCGGTCGGGTTTCAGAGGCGCTGGTCCATGTGCGTTTTCAAAGTGTGGCCCTAAGACCATCTCCTGAATCACTGGCGCACGTAAGCGTGGACTGCAATGGGACAGTGAGAGGAAGAAGGGCCAGAGCCTTCCAGCTGTGGGTGAGACACGAACGCCTGACTCCTGCATGCAGATCTGGCCATAGAACTTCCCGAGGGACTTGGCTAACGACTTCAAAGAAGCAAGCCCAGAATATCGGAGAGACTCAAAGCTACGTCAGGTAAGGAAGAGGGGGAGGGACTGAGGGGGAAATGTCTGACTTGCTCAAGGTCACTGGAATTTGTCAAGAAATATAGCCAGGAAAAGAATGAGACAGACACCTATATTTGCCTTATCATTAAAATAGATCCATTAGACTCTGAAGCCAAATATCATAACGATGAAAAAAATTGAGTATATAACTTCATTTTTTGTTCCTAAGTAAATAGCTTTCAAAACTCATCTATGGAAAATGCCAGTCAGTTGAGGAACAAGAGGAAAGAAATGTAGCCGGTTTGCTCCTGGTCAGAGGCAACTGAGAGGAATCTTTCTGATTATCTTTGAGGACAGGCAGATCTGGTTTTACCTGCATGCATTTCCATGTAGGCTTTCTGGTCAGAACCGAGATTTTATCTCTGTCCTGCTCACCTGGGCACCTCTTCTTCCTCACCTCCCAGAACGTTCCAGAAGCACGACAGTGCCTGAAACTGGCAGAATGGGACACATTCACGTACACACAGCAAATACCAACACCCGGACCCTTGCAAATCCTCTTTTACTCCTCACAGATATTCTACAAGGTAGGTCTTTTTATTATCCCCATTAAATAATAATAATAATAATAATAATGTTTTTCTACATAAGAGTAAATGTGCCTAAGGGTATATAGCTTGAAACTGACAAAGCCAGGATTTGAATAGAGGACTCTGACTCCAAATCTAATGAACCAATTTATTAAGAGGAAAGAGCACATTGAATTGGGGCAAGACTTTTGCTATCCTATTGGCCAATAGTTTACCTTGTCGCTTTTTCTATGCAGACCGGAAGACAAGTCCAAGGGCAGGCTGAGGGTCAGATTGGAAGGTGTGTGCCTCTGTGTAATCGTGTTGCCGTCTGTCACGTGCTCTTGGTTAGTCTGTGTGGGAGCCGAGTGCATCTTCAAGAAATAAGAGTGGGGAGGGGGCTCTCTGCAGAGGACATGGGCCGGGAGGAGACGCGAAATCAGGGAGAGGACAGTGCAGAGACCATGTCTGCAGGCGGTGACATTCACAGAGGACGATGCAGACAGCTCCCCGCAGGAGCTGTAACCGGCTTCCAGCAGTGCTCTGTGCAGGTCATCGGAGACAATGGGAGACGTGGACTCTTCAGTTACTGGAATATGCGTGTTGCAGAAAATATAATATTACTTGATTTTCTCCCTCTTCCTTCCAAGATGCAGTGGACACGTGCTTGGGATGGGGAACCAGAGATACACCAGCCTAGGAGCCAGCCCAGTCTGTGAGCACCTCTGACACTCTGCCCCTAGCCATGAATTTCTCCTGCCTCTTCTCTTCTTCCTCCACCTTCTTCTTTTGTTTATTTACATATTTGCAACGACACATTCATGAATAAATTGCTATTGTAAAAACTTCGGATAACACAGAGTTCTTTTAAAAAAGAGATAGTGTCCCTTTTCCCCTTACTCCCTATGCCACCTCTGCCCCCTATACCACGTCTGCTCCCTCACCCAGCCAGGACAGGGCAGGGATAGTGCCTGCTCTGCTCACTGCTGGAGCCCCCCACAGCGCAGTGCCGGCGTGGAGAGGGCGCTCACTGCACATTCATGGAGGGAATAAATGCCTGGAAATCGTCAGGCTGAGGTGATGCTTTTTCTGTGCACGCACACACACGTATCATTGGGATTTTTTTTTTTTACATAAATGAGATCATGCTCTATGCATTGTATAGCCAGTTTCTCTTCCTTCTTCTTCTCCTCCTCCTCCTTCTCCTTCTTTGTGTGATAATATGTCTTCGGGATCTTTCCTTGACTCTATGAAGACCTACTTCGTTCTTTTTAACTGCTGAACCATCCCTCCAGTATGGATGGACATTGAAGTTCCTTTCATTTCTCGTTATTTCTAGTGATGCTGCCGGAGGCCTCCTTGCACAGGCCTCTTGGTGCCCAGGTGCAAGTGTTTCTCCAGGAAAGACACCTGGGCAGGACTCACTGGCTGGAAGGGCTCCTCCTACCTATCCTGTTTACTGGGTCAGATGCCTAAAATCTGGATTTCCCTGAAAGATAATCTGAACCAAGGAGAAATTCCTTTCCCTGGGAGTGGTAGGGAGTGTTAGTGCTGGGCTTGTATCATGAACTTGGCAAACACACACACACACACACACACACACACACACACACACACTCACACTCCTATTCCAGCCTGCTCACTAGGGAACTAACTTAAAAACATGAACTGATTTGTGTTGGCACGTTTTGTGGGAACACACTGAACTGGGAGTCCTGAGATTTGTGTTCTAGTGTAGGATTTGTCACAAAAATTCCAAGAAAAGGTAGGACATGTGACATAGGCACCATGGTGAGAGACTGTGTCTATTTTATCCAGAAACCCCGTTGAATCCACCTGGAGGTATCCAGAATTGGAACCCTTTTCTTATGAACTCTGCTGCTACCCTCACGGTCCAAGTCAGGGCCAGTAACTTCCATCCTGCCCCTCCCTCACCCACAGTCTCTTTCTACAGAGCAGCTGGAATGTTCCTTGCAACACATAAGCAAGTCATACCAACCTTCTGCCCAACACCTTGCAGTGGCCGCACATCACTGCGAGTAGAAGCCAGTGTTCTGGACGTGGCTGACCAGGCTTCACAACCCACAGACCCCTCTGCCTCAGCTCCCACTTCTCTCCCTGTCCTGCACAGTTTCCGTTCGTCCCTCCAGATCCGCCCTCCAGCCTTCTTCACCCTGCTGTCTCCCCAGGACACTGGCCACAGGGATCTTCAACCGTGCCCTGCTGCCCTCTGGCCTGTGGCTGGGTCAGCCAATGGCGGCACCGGTGTGGGATGGGGAGATGGTTGCTGAGAGAGGTCGAGGTATTTGCTCGCCTGGTCCCTTCCTGCCAACCCTGGTTGTGGCCTCGGCTGCGTTCCTCTAGCAGGGCCACAGCCCCAGTGAGCAGCCGTCTCCTGCAAACAACTCTCTCCAGGTTCCCGTAATCTTGCTCTCTTCTGGCTCCTTTCGGCCCCTTTCGGCCTGCCAGTGCTAAAGCATCTAGCTATTGCCAGCTCTCAGGAGTCTGATCTTGCTGCTTTGCCTTAACTTTGCCCATAGCATTGTAAACAGTCTCTTTTTTAAACACTCTCCAATTACTCCTTTTTAAAAGGTACCCTCTGTTTCCTGTCCAACTCTGATCAATCCACTCACCCCAGCTCACTCTGTTCAAACAACACTCTCCACGCTGGCCTTCCTCTGCCTGCAGGGCACACTCCTGCCTCAGGGCCTTTGCACTGGCTCCTTCCTTTTCCTGGCATGCTTGTCTCCTGATGTCTATGGATCCCTCTCTTATGTCCTTAAGTCTTTGCTCAATTGTTACCTTCTCAGTGACCACATCTCTCTCTGAACTAAAGAAAATTGTAGTCCTTCTATTCTGGAAGTTTTAATTTTTTTTTAATAGTATGTATCACCTTGTAATTCACTACATTATTTATTTATTTGTGATTTTCACTGTCTTTATCCTCTCACTAAGCTATAAGATCCTTGAAGGCAGGTATTTTATCTGTTGGTTTACTGATGAATCCCTATTACCTAGAATAATGCCTGGCATATGGCAGGTGACCAATGTATGTTTGCTGAATAAGTACAAGTTTGAATATATAGTACTTTGTCCTTTTTTTTTGAGACAGTCTTGCTCTGTGGCCTGGGCTAGAGTGCCATGGCGTCAGCCTAGCTCACAGCAACCTCAAACTCCTGGGCTTAAGGGATCCTCCTGTTTGAGGAGGACATAGATGTGAACGAAAGTCCTTGGCAAAATGTTGCAAATCAGTTCCAGTAATATATTAAAAGGATAACACATAATGACCAAATGTGTTTATCCTAGAAATGCAAAGTTGGTGCAACATTTGAAAATCAATTATTGCAACTCCCCACGTCAACAGATAAGAAAGGAATAAAACCCCTCACAATTATCTCATTAAATGCAGAAAAGACATTTTAGCAAAAATCAATATCCATTCATAATAGAATCTCTCAAGAAACTAAGAGTAAGAGGGAGCTCCTCTAACCTAATCAAGGTCAGTGATGAAAATGTATAGCTAACATCATACTTAATATTGAAAGCCTGAATGCTTTATCCCTAAGATCGGGAACAAGACAAGTGTAGCCACTCTCATTATTCCTATTCAAAATTTGTGGAAGAAAAGAACAAGAAATAAATAGTATACAGATTAGAAAGGAAGAAATAAAAATTGTCTGTATTTGCAGATGACATGATTATCTGTTTAGGAAATCCTAAAGGATCTACAAACAATACCATTTACAACAGCACCCGAAACATGAAATACATAGAAATAAGTCTAATAAAATATATGCAAGATTTGTATGTTGATAAGGCACAAAACATTGATGAGAGAAACCCAGCTAGACCTGATGAAATGGAGAGACATAGTGTGCTCATGAATCAGAAGACTCGGTATTGTCACGATGTCAATTCTCCCCAAGTTGATCTGCAGCTAAAATGCAAGCCCAATCAAAGTATCAGCACCTGGGTGTGAATTGGTGTGTACTGGGTGTGAACTGGTGCCTACTGTGGACAATCCTGACCACTCGGTGAGCCCAGCCCCCAGGCTATCCTCACCACTGGAGTGATCCTGCCAGAATTTAAACAGAATCAGGCCGATGCCCTCCTCAAAATGCTCGTGAGAAACACAGGCCAGTCATGATCTGACCCTGTCTTCTCCCATCCCGGCCTTCATGACTACTTTCCCCAAGGGAGACTTCACACTTGTTGAAGGCTTTCATTTGGGGACAGATTTATTCTATTACTAAGTGACAGTCGTTGTTCCTGCAATGGCCACCTCAACTGGGTTCCCAGAGACCGTGAAGAACAGTCACTCACTTTCTTGAGAGCCTTTTAGCACTAAATGCCGCTACTTCCTCTGAGATTTTTCTCGTGTTTCCCATGTCCTCTCACAACTTGGGTATTCCTTGATGTCCTGACGTCCTTTACTGTGCTACTGGCTGCCCTTTTCTCAGTGAGTTCCAGCTGATAAATGTTTATTTCATTATCTAGCACCAAGAGCCGAAGGCGTGGTCCCATCAGCAGCCCAAAGTACCTGTACAGCAGGATTTGTCACCGTGTTTTCTCAACACAGAAGGTCTCCTCATGTGGCCTGAATTGCATTAATGTTTAGTAGCCTCGTTTACAAATAATTCATGCTTGGAGCTTGAGGGTGCCTCCGACCCTGAAGTGTTTCTTATACCTGTTGTTTTTAGCCATTTTCCCCACCTGTACTCATGTCATTGTATTTCTGAGTGTGTTTTGAGTTAATAAGTGAGATAACATTTATTTCATTTGTTTTTTTATCTTACTGGGGCATTTCCTGCAAGCCGTTTGAGATAACGGTGGATTCTGATTGTTTTCTTATATCCCCCTGTCCCCTCCTTGCCGATGACTTTGATCAGCTCGTGTCCAGGAGTCCCCCACCGAGTCCCCCAAACATCTCTCAATACTCTCCACCTCGCTCTGTCCGCAGGACCACAGCTTAGATTGAGCTACCTTCGTCCAGAAACGGAATTCTCCTCTTAGCGAGCCCCACTACGGTTATCGATTCCTGCCCCTCATGGCTTTTGCTACCATAATGTTTATAAAACAGAGAAATCTGTTCACAGCATCCCGTTGCCTGAAATCCTGCAAAATTTCTATTGCTCACATATTCTTCCCTGTGTTCTCCACCAGCTTCATACATTCGTCAATCATTCATTCAATATTTCTGAGTGCCTACTATGTGCCAGGCACAGTTCTAGGCACAGAGGATACAGCAGTGAGGAAAACAGTAACAATCCCCTGCCCTCATGGGCTTGCGTTTTAGCAGATGTGGACCTGCACCCTGCACTCCCTGGCCTGGCATCCCTCTCGCCAGCCACATTCTCTCCCCGCACGGGGCCTCTGAGGGCTGTGTTGGCCCCTCTCTCTGGAATTCTTTTCCCTCCTGTCTTTGTCTATGTCACTCCTACTTATCTTTCAGATATTAGTTTAAGAGTCGCTTCTGTAGGAGGCTTTCCTCGATTCCCCCACCTAGGCGAAATTCCCATTGCATGTGCTCCGGTAGCACCAACTTCCCTCTGTTGGAACCCGCACTGCACAACTCTTTGTCGACTCTATGATTTGACCTCTAAGTCCCCGGTGGATTGTAGGTTCTGTGAGGTCAGGAGCTCTGTTTACACTCCACAGAGTCACTAGTGCCCAGTCCAGAGGAGATGCTTATTCAATATCATTTAAAAGAATGAATTTGGGCCTTCATCCAAGATTTTATTACATTTTGGCCTGGAATGGGATGAGAGCTGAGACTAAGAAACTGTTCAGAAAACAGCATCCAAGGAAGCATTAAGTAATTTATTAGTGGGCTTTAGATCAGTCGTCAGGCTGTCTTACCTTGTTTGTATTCAGCCCGCATCTCCTTCCATCGCATTTGTGGGATCTCGTGGGAGGCTTTCTAAAGTTCAGCTCACTATGTCGGCTGCGTTCCCCTGCTCTGCTGCTTCTCTTAAAAGCAAACGAGGTCAGTTTTGTGTGACTAAATTTCATGCATACCTGTGGCCTTAATGTATTTTGTCCCCCATCCCCTCACTTGCAAATGCTGGGCTACATCACACGATTCCCTGGATCCCTTCCCACCAGCAGCTGGGGTGTGCACGCTCTCCAGCGAGGAGTC
>NW_012151729.1:3783525-3794929 GCF_000956105.1 Propithecus coquereli
AGCCCCGTGGCTCCCCTCCCCTAGTGAGTGACTCTAGCTGCCTTTTGGGAGAGACCCTGTTGTTAGGCACTCAGGGTTCTGCTGTGTTGCTGGCATCCTGCCAGCCCTTTTCCCCCACTGGGGGAAGTGCACACACAGAGACTGCCGGATTACCAGCTTGGTGGGGGGAGATTACTCACTGATGCTGCCCTTCCGTGGAAAGCCTAATGTGTGAAGTCAGAGAGGGCCAGGAAACCACAGAGGGACTTTCAAATCTTCTCTGCCTTGAATCCGGAAGGGCTGGCTCTGGGGAGCAGACCTACCTACCTGGAAATCAGCCACAGATGACCAGCCTGCCCCACCCACCTTGCCATGGGAAGCTCAGAGCTCACGATTACCATCCAGGGCGACATTTCAGTTAAGCTTTGCATGATGTAAAATATTCCAACAGATGTAAGTGGAGGAAAGAGGTCACAGGTAGGAGAGTGAGGCGATGCTTGAGGAACGACGCATGTCACTGGGAGGGAAGTTACCAGGAAGGCATGGGTGCAGGAGTAGACTCAATGGGTCATGACGTGGACGCCCAGGAATGCCTCTACCAGACACCTGTCCCTAACGGAGAATGAGGAGAATGGGGACACACTGGCTGCCTGTGAGCAAGGGTGGCAAGTGGTAGGACTGGAACTTTCCTCTAGGAGGCTAGCCCTGGCTTAGGGGAAGGCATTACCAGGGGGACCTGGAGGCAGGAGGCCAGCAAGAAGGCCGAGGTGGCACTTAGGAGGGGACGGGTATGGAGAGGAGAGGCCACAGCTGAGGTCCCATCCACAGGGAGTCAAAGATTCCGGGAGCCTGACGAGTGTGGGTCCCTGTGCTCTGACCCAGAGGCTCTCACCTGACTGGTCTGGGCGGGGCCTGGGCAGCGATGTTCGTAAAAGCTCCCCAGGTGGGGCTTGTGGGCAGCCAAGGTGAGCAGCAGAGCTCTAAACCAGCCCTCACGTTCCCGCAGGGGGGAGTGAGGACCCCGGGGGGGGGAAGGGGCCAAACACACGGCGTTGGGTCTGGAACCTCAGCATCCTGACGTTAAATCCAACGAATTCTGGTGGGAGGTCCCAAAGAAAGGGAGAAAGAGTAGAAAGAATGAAACATAGGGTTGGAGGGGAAGAGCACTAGAGATGCCTCCATTTACAGAGCAGAGGAAGAGAGAATGTGCTGATAGCAAAGGAGACAGAGGAGCCCACGGAGAGGGGGAAACCAGCCATGGGGAGCCCGGGGCTGGTCAGCTCCACTGCTGTCCTCACGGAGGAAAAGCAGGGCCGACTGAGGAACCGCCTTTGGGAGGCAGCGTAGCTAAGTGGCTCATGGTTTTCTGGAGTCAGACTGCCCAGAGGGTGTTTGTGACTGTGTGAGCGCATCCTGTGTTTCCATTAGCTTCCCAGTTCTGTGACTTTGGACACGTTAATTTATCTCTCTGTGCCTCAAATTTCTCATCTGTAAAATGTGGACAATATTAAAACCTGCCTAATAGGATTGTCATGAGTTTAAATGAGCTAATAATACACGTAAGGGCCTTAGAATGGTGCCTGGCACAGTGTGTGTGTGTGTGTGTGTCTGTGTGTGTGTGATCAATATGTATTAGCTCTTATCATTGTCTTTGTTATTGGTGGTGACCTTTGAGAGACAATTTTCATTGGATGGTAGAAGAGGTGTCAGATTTTATAATTTTCTTATGGGCCTCTGCATCTCAGCCAGCATTTCCTTAGAATAAGCTCCAAATTGGCTGTTGCTAGAGTGTTTAGAAAGATACCTGCAACCCTGTTTGCAGAAGTGTGGCTGACCTAACCAGGTCTGGTCTCACTGGGGCCTTTTTGTGATGGGATGGGTTGGTGCCGGAAAGCAGCCTGTTGCATGGCAAGAGTGACTCCATCTTGAAGCATCACCGCTGTGATGACCAATGTGTTCAGGTAGCATAGATAACCCCTTATAAGGATGTTTATCTAACCTCCCCAGTGGTCACGAATTTCACAAGAGGGTCTAAGACATGACAAACTGCACGTTTTACAAAAAAAATCTCGCTATATAAAGAATACTTTCTGGAGGGCAGATGTGGGGATCCACTGTCTCAAGGCCACCCTGGTCATAGGCTCTGTTCACAGTCCCTGTTAAATGTTTCTTTCTGAGAAACTGGATTTGTCAGCCTCTCTCTGGCCTCTCCGCTTCCTGGCCTTCAGGGATAGATTTGCATGTACCTGCTACGAAAGAACAGTTGCTCACGCTGGCACTCCAGTGTCTTACACCCTGCCCGGAATTTCAATAACTTGGTACCACCAGGTTAATTTAATTATCACATTTTAGCTGGTTTAGTGGTTAGGGGTACACTGTCACACTGAAGGACAGCATCCCCTGTGTCACATGAGGTGGCAGTACGACTTTCTCCTTATTTCCAGTGTCATCTGCTGGCCTGCACCTGGTTGGCTGTGGAACCCAATGCACCAGAGATTGCACATCTGGTACGGAAGGGGAAGGTGAGCCAGGAAACAGGGAGGGGTAGAAGAAGGAGAAGAGGAGCACTGGCTCCTTATGTGCCTCCAAAGCACTGTCCGGGTTACAGACATCCTTGAACCACAACAATCAGGATGGATTTTGAGCTCAGAGGAAGGACGGCCAAACAACCTGGACACCAGCAGCAGCTAAGGGTGTTGAAGTCTCCTGGGCATCATCCCTCTGCACCACGCTGGTGGTTTGGCCACTGGATGTCACTGTTTCTATGTTCATTTGGTTTCTGAAAAAGATCTCAGCATTTGCTGAGGTCTCTGTCCTCTGCCACATCCGTTCCCTCCCCATGTGGTATTAAATATATTACCCCTAGAAGCCTTTGCTGACCACACAGGCAGTATATTGAGAGTGAAATCACCCCAGAAAACTGACTTGTCATGGAAGTAAGAAGATTCCAACACCAGTAACTAATTCTACGGCAACAGTAGCTGGAAAACCAGCTCTTCAAAGCATCCAGCAGACATTCTGATCAAGTAGATTAGGTATTGAGTTTGGCCAAGGTGGCTATGGAGATCTCAGATCCTTTGAAGGGGACAGAACTTGCTTTTACATATTGACATTTAAAAATATTAGATATGCGTATGTGTTTGTGTGGGTCTGTGTATGCGTGTGTGGGTGCGTGTGTACTTTTTAAAAGGAAATAGCACGTTTCAGATACAGTCGAGGTCCCCTCCGTGCCTCCTCCATCCCATTTCCCCTACTGCCATCCTAGAGGCGTTCTCTCTCCAGTCCACATTCTGGTAATCTTAACAAGTATGCACATGTTCCTATATAGTTAATAGTATGGTTTTGTGCATTTAGAAATGTTTACAAAAATGGTTACTTAATATTGTTTATGCGTGCTTTCTTTATAATTCCATTCTCTTTTTGTTTCTATTTTTGCTGATTGGAATTTTGCTGTTTAATAGTCATTTCTTTGCATTTAGTCTGTCTTTTCTTTCTGTTTTTTTTTTTTTTTTTAAAGTTGGGATAAGAACACTCGATATTAATAAGATTTACCCCTTTAATGCTTTAACATGCTTATGCTAACTCTTTCATTTCCAGTTCTTTTATTTCCCACTCTTGCAGCACTGATTCACCAGTTAGTTGTATCTTCTGGTTTTTTCTCTTGGTATTCAAGTTCCTTGTTAGATTTGTATCTGTTTAACTGTTAACTACTTTGAACTATAGTCATGCATTTCTTAAGGATGGGGGTACTTTCTCAGAAATGTGCTGTTAGGAGATCTTGTTGTTGTGCAAACATCATGGAGTGTACTTCCACAAACCTAGACGGTATAGCCTACTACACACCTAGGCTATATGGTGTAGGCTGTTGCTCCTGGGCTACAAACCTAGACAGCATGTTACTGTGCTGAATACTGTAGGCAATTGTAACACAATGATAAATATTTGTGTATCTAAACATTTCTAACATGAATGGAGCTTGCAAGACCAGAAGTTGCTCTGGGCAAGTCAGCAAGAGAGTGGAGAGTGAATCTGAAGGCCTAGGACATTTTTGTACACTGTTGCAGACGTTATAAACACTGTACACTTAGGCTACACTAAATTATTACAAAATATTTTTCTTTCTTCAATAATACATTAACCTTAGCTTGCTGTAGCTTTTTTACTTTATAAACTTGTAAATTTTTTTTAACTTTTTGAATCTTTTGTAATAACAACTTAGCTTAACACATAAATGTACAGCCATACAAAATATTTCCTTTCTTAGTGGGGCATGGTGGCTCATGCCTTTAAATCCCAGCAACTCGGGAAGCTGAGATGGGAAGATTGCTTGAGGCCAGGAGTTTGAGACCAGCCTGGGCAACATAACAAGATCTCATTCCTAAAAAAAAAAAAAAAAAATTAGCTGGAGGTGGTGGTGGGTGCCTGTAATCCCAGCTACTTGGGAGGCTGAGGCTAGAGGATCGCTTGAGCCCAAGAAGAGTTCAAGGCTGCAGTGAGCTATGATCATGCCACTGTACTCCAGCCTGGGTGACAGAGTGAGACCCTAAGACCCCATCTCTAAATATATATGTATATTTTTCTTTCTTTATAGCCTTATTCTATAAGCTTGCTTTATTTATTTATTTATTTACTTTTTAAACTTTTTTTGTTAAAAACTAAGACCACAAACACACATGTCAACCTAGGCCTACACAGGGTGAAGATCATCAAGATGTCACTAGGAGATAGGAACTTTTCAGCTCCACTATAATCTTGTGGGACCACTGTCATATGTGTGGTCCATCGTTGGCCAAAATGTCATTATGTGGGTACATGACTGTGCTCTTCAGTGTTTTAAAAACAGGGGCTTCTCATGAACTCTGAGCTGCGAAAGTATCCTTAGAGAGTGGTTTAACCATTGTTTCTGTTGTTTCCTTAGGGAATCAATATCTGGGGACCAGTTTTTGTCACTGACTCCCCTGAGTGGGATTCCTGCATGATGCGGCGTAAGTTCAGATCTTACACTTTGTCAAGGTGCAGGCCTGGGTGTTTGATTTTCCCACATAAGGCCTCGGCAAATGTGAAGTTTCTTTCGGGTATCCTTGGAAGGTGGAAGAAATCTTAATTCATTTTTGATGCAATAGCAAACTTTCCAGGCTTCAGGTTTTATACAGGGAGCAAATTTCCAGCTGCCCGGCTTCACACAGGCCCAAGGTCGTCACTAGTATCTGGGGGACATGAAAAGATTAGCCGCCAGCTCTGAGGAGCCCCAGGGCCCACATGGCATCGGCTCCCCCATCGGCTGCCCGAAGGGCTTTGCTGCCAGCTTTTTTCCTTGGCTCCCAGGGTTTTTCCTTTCTTTCTTTAAAGCTCAATATGTATTAAAATATTTATCTTTGTCACGTTTTACCCTATGGTGACCTTGAGCAATTCCGTTTATTTTCTGTGTTTCTCATCAGTGGTTTTCAAGCAGGGTCATCTGTGTGTTGGGGAGAAGGACAGGTGGCAGGACCGCAGACCTCTGCCCTCTCCTCTTCTTGAAACAGGGCAGCTCGTCCTGTGTCCTGCTCTACGACAGTCCCACTGTGCAAGGCTGACAAATACTTGGTCTCTCTGCATCTCTGTTTCTCTACCTGTAAAAAGGGGGCAATGGTAATTCCTGCCTCACAGAAGTGTGAGGATTAAGTGAGATGATATAGGCAAAGCACTCAGATTAGTGTCTGCTTCAAAATAAGCAGTACACTGTCACCCATGAGCACCCCAAAAATAAACAAATAAACCAACAAGCAGTAGGTGATCGTTGCGGTTAATTATTGAGCTCCAAGTTATATTTCTTTTAAACATGATTCTGAACTAAAAAGCAATGTCTTTTTAGATCTAGGAATAGCTTTAAAAACTCTAGGAATAGTTTAGTAGTTTATCCAGCCTAGTTTATCTAGGCTGGATACTTTCTAAAAGACTTTCTAGTTTGAAAATTCTTTACTTGGAAAGTTAGTTTTAGCCAAGCTTGAAACCTAACAGGGTGGATATAAAGATCTCTATTGTTTATAATCATTTTCTTCCAGCCCCCTGGCATTCCTTCAGCCCCACTTCTCATCCTTTGGCAATTATATTTTTTCTTAATGATTCACAATGTACTTGTTGTAAGTCATGGAATCAGGTCTCAATGGCTGTGCAAGCTTCTTTCTGACCAAAGTCAACCTTGCTTCCTGGATCCTCAACGTTGTGTCCCTGTCCCTAGATTTTTTGCTGAAATCACCTAACTGTAAAGTAGTTTATTCAATGGTCACTCTCTAGCCTTTACATTTATGGCAACGCCTTCTATATTTCCTGTGAAAGTGGGGACCACGTTGACTCATGGAGAGGACAGAAGTTTCAGGAAGGGCTTTGCTTTGCTTCGTGAGAGAAGGTGCTATTGGGAGAGGCATTTTCATTCTCACTTCAGCCTACTCAGCAGTTGTTCAGCCCAGTTCTCCACTGATGAGCTGGGGTAGCTCTTCTTAGGAGCGTGACTGCATTATGAATGAGTCAGGATCTGGTGGTGAGCCGTGCGGGTTGATGGTCTCCTGTGATTTCACCTCATCACAGCGTGAAGTGCAGATGATGGCGGGTCTCAGGCTTTGCACTGAGATTTCTCCCCCCTCAGCCTTAATTCAGCTGCAGGAGCTCTACCATTTTCAGTGACACGTAAGATGCTCTCTTTGGTTCAAGGAAGTGACAAGAAATCAGAGTGTGCCGTCTACCCATCTACCCTGCGTGATGCTCATATATTCATGTAGCATCTGTCTACCAGCTGACTGCACGTTCCTAATATCTTCCGAAGACCCAAGCCCCTCAAGACCAATAGCGTCTGTAACTGGGAATGGGGTTGCACGTGGCCCTCTCACCATTCTTTGTCTAGGATTCTTTTCACTGGTCCGGCTGGATGGTGAGCAATTGAACTCTTAGGAGAGACCATTCAACCTTGGGTCATTGAAAAGCCCCAAATAACTTCTATCAGGAAAACAGTCTTCTTTTCCCTGTATAATTATGAGGACATGAAGAAAAGGGTCCATAGACTTAAAATGCTAGACCCATGAGGACCCACAACAATCAGTAGCCACTGGGAAGGTGCGAGAGGAAGCCTGGGGTGGGATTCTCTGTGGGGCTCAGCTGGGAAAGTCGTCAGGGGAGTAGAATCTTGGCTCATGCCTCACAAAGAATTCGAGTGGAGAACCCTGGAGCAGAGGAGCTTTGTTTAGTAGTTTGTTTTGAACTTGTTCAGATTCCAGGAAGGAGACAACTCCCACCTGGAAAAAGGAAAATATTCCTAGATGTTGGAAAACCACGTGCTAAAACCATTGGGAGACAACTTTTTTGCCTTTATCGAGGGGAAAGAGGAAAGCTTTGTGGGCCAGCTTCACTCACGGCGTTGGCCTCACCCTGCAGAGGCTGCCACCTGGGCTGCCCTTGGTAAGGTCCTCTTCTGCACGAAGAACTCCCATCTTTCTTACTGGAAAGGCCCAGTGACGAGTCAAGTTAAATAGGCAAAGTCAGAGTTGCCATTTTCACAAGTGTACTAGGTAGTTCCAGTGTCAGGAGTGAAGCAGTGAGCAAATTTGTACATAAATATGTATAACTATATATAATATGTGTAACTATAATATATATAATTATATATAATATATATATAACTATAATATATATAATATGATCTTATTTAGGAATATATTTTTAATATATATATTATATATATGTAAAATCTTTCTTCCAGAAATGGGATCATGCTCATGTGGCCAGAATGCAGAGCCAAAGGTCTGGAAGGACACTCCAAATTATCAGTGGTTTCCTTGAGTGAGGGGGCTGAGCTGTGGTGAGGGGTGTAGTGGTTTGAAAGGGGTCTCCCTTTTTTATTCACTAGATAGTTTGAACTTTTTCATGCACATATGAGTACTGTAATAACACCACCTTAAATAGAATACATTTGGTGGTCGGTCCTGGCTTTCCTGCAGGGTGGCACTTCCCTCACCACCGTCTTCGGGGACTAGGGCTCCTTCTGGCCCTCCACTGTTACCTACATGATCTCTGACATTCTCCCCTGCCTCTCCCACTGCGGCTGCTCTCCCACGCCCTGACTCCTCCCGAATCTACTGGACAGTCTTCTTATGACTTCGTGTCGGGGGCCATCTTTGTTGTCACTGCCCTGGCCACCCTCCTCGGCCTCCCCATCCAGGCTGACTGTGGCGTTGCCCATCTCAGAGACTCTCTCAGCAGCCCCCTGGATTCTTTCACCCCATGGTCCCCTGGCCACACCTGCTTTGCCAGCTCTGAACCATCTGCTGTCCTTGTGTTGTTTCAAGACTGCTGGAAGAAAGCCATAAAATCCCATGACTGAGTCCCATGCAAACTCCTAGCAGCCAGCCTCGCTTGCCCCTCAGCCTGCCCCAAGCAATCCTCCTATTCCTTCCTAAGTGACTTCCCGTTTTCCTCCTCCCCGCACCCTCCCTTTCCCTTCTCCCTGTTTATATTGCTCACACTGAGACCTTTACCCGAGAGCTGGCCCAAGTGCTCACCTCCTTACCGCGAACTCTTGACATTCTCACGCATCACCTTCTCCTGGCCCATCTCAGAAGAACCCTGTCTCCAAGACAGATTCTTCATGTTCACCCTCAAGTCTGTCCCAGTTTTCTTCCCTCTGGACTCTTCTATGTCTGTGTTTTTCTTCTCACTTGCATCCTTAGTCTATTTCTCTCTTGTTCATATTGCTGTGACATGGAGCTCTGTCCTGGGCTTAGTTCATTTAATCGTCCCCTCCCCTCCCCATGGCCGAAAAGACAGAGGTATACATAGCGAACGCCGTGAGGTCTGTCCACATGCCCGCCCTGCAGGACTGACCACGCATTCCCCCGGTTGCTAGAAGCTCTCAAGATTGACAGCTCTCAGCTGAGTCCCTCCCTAGGGCTTGCCTAGAACTGGAGAGAACTGCCTCCTGGGCGTGCTCCCTTCTGAGGCTACAATGATTGGTTGTTACAGGGGTGTAAAATGCAGGCCCCCTTACCTCAGTTCAGGACAGCCCTGAAGCTCATTCCCCTCTAGAGCTCTCTGTAGGACCCAGCTGAGGGCTCTCTTGGGTCTATATCACCCTCAGCTCGACCTTGATTCCCTCATTCCCACACCTGGTGTGGCTCCCAAGAGCACATCCCCGTACACTTCCCGCCTGCGGTCTTCCTTCAGAGTCTGCTTCTAGGGAACTGTCCTACTGCAGCAGGCTTTTCAAACCTGGAAAGACAGCTTGAACATCAAGCTGGGAAGGATCAATTTCACATTGATTTCATCTGCTTGGAACATGGAGCCCAGTCTGAGAAGATAAAGCTCCTTGGATCAATGTAAACTTTTGGATTATGCAGCTTAAAAAAAATCCAATTGTACAAACATAAGATGTGAGAGATTTGGGCACACATTTTATCTGGAAAAAAACCCCTAAGGTATTCATGCATTCTTTTGTCCATTTATTCATTCATTTATATGAAGTGCCTATTCTGTGCCAGACACTTGCCGCACAGTGGGGGCAGGGGGCAGAAACATGAGGAGGGGGACAGCAGACAAAGAAAAACCCAGATTTATTATTACAATCTGGGAAGTAAATAAACAGGAGCAGTGGCAGGGAATAAAGCGGTACCTCTCAGGAGGGGTGACATTAAAAGCGAGGATAATGAGAGAGGTCCATGCTGATTTCAGCGAGAGAGATGCTTGGCAGTCAAAGATAAGGAACTAGGGGCTCTTCACTGCTCCCACCCCACACTAACTGGAGGCTCCAGGCATTGAAGGAAGGGCTGCAGGGGAATTGCCTGTGGCTTTGCTGCTCTAAGTGTGGTCCGCAGACCAGCGGCACAGCCACCATGGGCAACTCCAGTTGTAAACACAGAGCTCTGGCCCCTGTCCAGCCCCTCAGGATCAGAATCTACCCTTTACCAACTCCCTGGTATATTCATATGCTATGGCTGCTGTAATCGATCACCATCAACTTAGTGCTTAAAACAACACAAGTTTGTTGTCTTACAGTTCTGAACATCAGAAATCTGAAGAGTCTTTCTGATTATCTCTGAGGACAGATGGATCTGGTTTTCCTTGGCTGTATGTCTGTGCATGCTTTCTGGTTGGAAGAACCAAGATTTTGTCTCTGTCATGACTGCTTAGCACACTCTGCTCCTGTGGCTCCACTTCCTCCTCATCGTCCTGCAAGATGCTTGAAGAACACGCATAAGACAGAGCAGTGATTGTGCACGCGTGTGCACGCACACACACACATATGCACTTACAAGATTTGTGCAAGTGAAAGATAAACACCTTTTTAAATCCTCACAACTATTTTGTGAGGCAGAACTTTTTTGTTATCTCCATTTAATCGTTATTATTGTTGTTATTCATAAAGGAGGAAATATAATTTACAAAGGAGGAAATATGCCAAAGGCCATACAACTGGAAACTGGCAGAGCCTGGATTTGAAATCAGGTTTTTGGACCACAGATCTAATGCCCCAAGTGACCACTGAGAGGTGAAAACACATCCAAGTGGGGGTTAAGATTTCTGTTACCCTATTGAGCAATGGCTTGTCTAGCCGATTCCTCTGCCCAGAGAAGACAAACTCAAGGACTGGGAACTGCCAGGGCGGGAAGGGTGTGTCTTTCTGTGTAATCCACGTAACTCTGTAGTCTTCTCTCTGTTAGGCTGGATGAGCAGAGGTGTGGCATCTTCAAGAGGAGAATAGGCTTATTCTGCTATTACCCGGGGCTCCCAGTAAGAGGGGCACCTTCCAAACAGATTGCCGCGCAGATGGGGGCACTTGATCGGGGAGAAGAGAACATAGAGGTCATATCTGGAGAGTGGCCACATTCATGGCCAATAATACAGCTGTTTGCATGACATCTGCCCCAGAAGATCCTGGCACTAAAAAGTTGCCTCCTCCATGGTGCTGGAAACAACTACAGGCAGTGCTCTGTGAAGGCCATCAAGAAACTGGGGAGTTGAGGGACCTTTAGTTACTGCAACGTGCCTCTTACGGAAAATGTTTCTTGATTTTGCTTCTTCCTCCTTCCAAGATTCTGTGGACATTGTGTTTGGCATTGGGAATTAGTGTCATCTGTGATGATTGGTATGAGAGACCATCATTCAAGTCAGGTCAAGAGTATAACAGCCTAGGAGACGCCCTAGATCTTCCCTCCGTGAGCACCCCGATACACCATGCTTACATATGAATTTCTCCTCCTCCTCCTCTTCCCTTTTCACCTTCTTCATATTCTTTTTTCCTACACATTTTTTAAAAATAAATTTTATTGTGTATATTTGAGGTTTACAACATGATGTTATGGAACACATATTGATAGTAAAATGGTTACTGTAGTGAAGCTGTTTTCAGTGTATACAGCTTTCACCTCCTTAGTTAAATTTTTTCCTAAGTATTTTATTT
>NW_012151729.1:3796744-3798456 GCF_000956105.1 Propithecus coquereli
TGCTAATTTTGAGTTTAGTTTGTTTTTCTTTTGCTAGCTCCTTGAGGTGCAATGTTAGTTTATTTATTTGGACACTCGATATTACACTTGATCTTGGCCAAAAGGCTGTGAAGTGATATTTATTTGGAATCTTTCTTCTTTTTTAATGTAGGCATATACTGCTAAACTTCCCTCTTAGAATTTCTTTTGCTGCATCACATAGGCTTTGCTATGTTGTATTTCATTGTTATTTGTCTCAAGATATTTTTCAATTTCCCTTTTGATTTCTTCTTTGACCCACTGGTTGTTTAAGAACATGTTTAATTTCCACAATCCCTCCTGTTATTGATTTCTAGTTTCATGCTCTTATCATCAGAAACAATACTAGATATGATTTCACTCTTCTTGAATTTGTTAAGACTTGTTTTGCGCCCTAGAATATGATCTATCCTGGAGAATGTTCCATGTGTGCTAGGGAAGAATGATATTCTGCTGTTGTTGGACAGAAAGCTCTACGTCTGTTAGATCCATTTGTTCTAAGGTGCAGTTCAAATCCAGTATTTCCTTGTTAATTTTGTGTCTGGTTGATTTACCCATTGTTGAAAGTTGGATATTGAAGTCTCCTGTTATTATATTATCATATTGTTACTATTTCTTCCTTCCTGTTTATTAATATTTGCTTTATGTATTTAGGTGCCCCAATGTTAGGTGAATATATATTTATAATTGTTGTGTCCTCTTGACGAATTGACCCCTTTATCATTAAATAATGATCTTTGTTTCTTGTAACAGTTTTTGAATTGAAGTCTATTTTATCTCATATATGTATAGGCCCCGCTACTTTTGTTTGGTTACTATTTGCCTGGAATAATGGAATATCTTCTTCCAATCCTTCACTTTGAGCATATATGTGTCTCTAAAGCTATTAATAAAATGGGTCTCTTGTAAGCAGCATATAGTTGGATCTTGTTTTTTTTTTCCCCTCATTCAGCCAATCTATGTCTTTTGATTACTGAGTTTAATCCATTTACATTCAAGGTTACTATTGATAGATAAGGACTTACTCCTGCCATTTTGTTAATTGTTGTCTGTTTTCTGTTTTTTGTTTCTTTTGGCAGATCCTTTGTTCCTTTCTTCCTCTCTTGTTGTCTACCTTTGTGATTTGATGACGTACTGTGGTGTTAAGCTTTGATTTCTTTCTCTTTCTCATTTGTGTATCTGCCGTAGCTTTTTACTTTGTGGTTACTGTGGAGCTTACATAAAACATCTTATAGTTATAATAGACTATTTTAAGCTGATACCAACTTAACTTCAGTTGCATAGAAATATCCTAGACTTTTATTTTTATTTTACTTTATTTTATTTTATTTCATTTTGAGACATAATCTTACTCTGTTGCCAGGGCCAAAGTGTAGTGATATCATCATAGCTCAATGCAACCTCAAACCCCTGGGCTTAAGCGATCCTCCTGCCTAAGTTTCCCCAGGAGCTGGGACTACAGGTGCTTGCCACCACAGCTGGCTAATTTTTCTTATTGGCAAAACATACAAATTCATTTATTTTTTTTTTTTTCATTTTGAGACATAGTCTTACTCTGTTGCCAGGGCCAGAGTGCAGTGGTATCATCATAGCTCAATGCAACCTCAAACCCCTGGGCTTAAGCAATCCTCCTGCCTCAGTCTCCCCAGGAGCTGGGACTACAGGTGCTTGCCACCACAGCTGGCTAATTTTTC
>NW_012151729.1:3799952-3845894 GCF_000956105.1 Propithecus coquereli
CCCCCACAGCACAGTGCCGGCGTGGAGAGAGCGCTCGGTGCACATTCGTGGAGGGAATAAATGCATTGACATCGCTAGGCTGAGGTGATGCTTTTTCTACACACACACACACACGCACACATGGTAGTTTTTTTTTTTTTTTTTACATAAATGGGATCATACTCTATGTATTGTACACCACTTTCTTTTTCTTCTTCTTCTTCTCCTCCTCCTCTCCTCCTTCTTCTTTGTGTAATAATATGTCTTTGGGATCTTACCTTGACTCTGTGAAGATCTACTTCATTCTTTTTACCTGCTGAACCATCCCTCCTGTATGAATGGACATTGAAGTTCCTTCCATTTCTCGTTATTTCTAGTGATGCTGCCGGAGGCCTCCTTATACATGCCTCTTGGTGCCCAGGTGCAAGTGTTTCTCCAGGAAAGACACCTGGGCAGGACTCACTGGCTGGAAGGGCTCCTCCTACCTATCCTATTTACTGGGTCAGATGCCTAAAATCTGGATTTCCCTGAAAGATAATCTGAACCAAGGAGAAATTCCTTTCCCTGGGAGTGACAGAAAGTGTTAGTCTTGGGCTTCTTTCATGAACTTGGCAAACATACACACAGGATTCTATCCTAGCCTTCTCACTAGACGACCAATCTTTTATTAATTAATTTATTCAGAAATGGGGTCTTGCTATGTTGCCCAGGCTGGTCTTGTACTCCTGGCCTCAAGAGATCCTCCTGCCCCTTCCTCCCAAAGTGCTGGGATTACCCACACCTGGCCAAGAATAAAATTTTAAAATATAAACTCATTGGCATTGGCATGTTTTGTGGGAGGATGCCAAACTGAGAATCCTGAGATTTGAGTTCTAGTGTAGGATTTGTCACAGACAGTCCAAGAAAATATAGGACACATGACATAGCCTGCATGGTCTTCAGTTTCCCCATCCTTAAAATGGGTTTGGAGGAGACAGAAGTAGAGTAGTATAGACACATTACTGTTCAAGGGCACTTTCAGTTCTAACCTTCCAGGGTAAGGCTTTGATCACTTGCTCTTGACCCCAGGTTTGCTGTAGGAGACAAGAAATGGGAGCTGGTGTTTTGGAAGGAGGAGTTAGCTTTCCTGGGTGAGTCAGAGCCAGCATCTTGGTGACCTCTGCCCCGGTCAGTAGCCACACCCCCTCTCCTACAGCTGCTACCACCCATTCTTTAGCTGACCCTTGGAGAGAACACTTTTCATGTACCCTGCAGAGGAAAGTCTGGAGAACCCTCACCCACGGTCAGCAATCAGTCTTTTTGCTGGCTGCCGGGCTACACCCCACACATGCCTGGTTCGGGCTTTCTGCCAGATCAGTGAAGCAGGGCAGTAAGCACAAAGGTGGTGGCTCACACTGCTGGGTTCCAATCCCGTTGGCTGAGTGAGCTGAAGCAAATCACTCAGACTCGTACGTTGTTTTATCTGTAAGTAGGTGGCATGAAAATTAAATGTGGATTTTTCACAAGTACGTTATAAGAGCTCAATGAGCATTTATTACTATTATTAATGTCCACGACAAACACAGCCTTTAAGGAAACCAATGATGTTTGATGAATAAACGGACAAATGCGTAGATGAACCGGAAGTTAAGAGGTGTACATTCTGGTCACATTTCTGCCACTGGCTCCCTCCAAAACCAGTCCTACAGCTCATTCAAACCGAAAGATTGTTCGCTAAACTAGCCCCATGGCCAATCCTGAAGTGCTAACTTCCTTCTCATATCTCCAGTATATCTTTATACACTGATGATTCCTAAGTTTATATTTCTAGTAGAAACCTTTCCTCTGAATGCCAGACTTGTGTATTCTCCTACCTATTCACATCTTCAGGTGGGTGTCGAATAGACTTCTTGAACTCAACATGCCCACCCAGCCACCCACTCAGCTGAGCCCGCTCCCTCTGCAGACCTCTTCCCACACCCTTCCCCTCCCCCTGCCATGAGGTAGAATAAAATACCAAATGTAAGAGACAGGAGAAACCAAACTGTTTTTCCTACTTTCACACACAATGCAACACTCAACCCAGCATAGAATATTATGTTTCTGGTGATGACAATGTGTGTGGGTTTTCCCCACACACCAAGCAGTTCTCCAGCAGACACCAACTGGGTGTCCTATCATTCAATTCAATTCCGACCCTACCTACCTGAAGATAGTGTCAGAGCCCACAGTTTAAGGGCTCAGTTCCACAAAATTTCCCTCCACTTCAGATGTCAGTGACAAGTCCCAGGTTGTGACCTGTATTTCTGACCAGCTGGCTATAAATCAGGGGTTGCCACAGTCCCCTCTTCGAGTTCGATTAATTTGCTAGAGCACCTCACAGAACTCAGAGAAACACTGTACTTACATTTGCCCATTGATCATCACGATATTACAGCCAGGTGGAAGAGATGCGTAGGGCAGGGTGCATGGGAAGGGGCGTGGAGCTTTCATGTCCCCTCTAGCGGTGACATCCTCCAGGTACCTCCATGTATTCCGCAACCAGGAAGCTCTTCCAATCCTGTCCTTTTGGAATTTTATGGAAGCTTTAATATGTAGGTACGATTGATTAAATCATTGGCCATTGGTGATCAACTTCCCAAAGGTCAGGGGGTGGGGGCTGAAAGTTCCAGCCCTCTAATCAGATAGCTGGTTCCCCTAGTAACCAGCCTCCATCCTGGGGCTAGCCAGGAGCCCACCAAGAGCGGCCTCTAGAACAAAAGATGCTCCCGACCCCCAGGAAATTCCAAGAGATTTAGGAGCTCCGTGTCTTCACTCAGGAAATCACAAAGGTTTAGGAGCTCTGTCTCGGGAACCAAGGATAGAGACCAACTATACATTTCTTATTATATTGCAACATCACAACCCCCACCAGTTCATGGCCACCTCATTCTTCCAAGTGCTCAGGCCTTCCCTCATACCCAACATCTCAAGCACCAGGCAATTCTGCCTCTGTCTTCAAAATAAACTGGAATCTCACCACTTCTCATCACGTCCACTGCTACCACTGTTAAAAGAAAAACTTTAGACAAATTAAACTTAACAGCGTTTAATTGAACCAGGAACTATTCACACGGTAGGCGAGCCCCCAGGACCAGAACAGGTTTGGAGAGCTCGGGGCTGCAATGTGGTCAGGCAGCATTTATGGACAGAACAGGA
Source organism: Propithecus coquereli (assembly GCF_000956105.1). Taxonomy (NCBI): domain Eukaryota; kingdom Metazoa; phylum Chordata; class Mammalia; order Primates; family Indriidae; genus Propithecus; species Propithecus coquereli. The sequence goes on from NW_012151729.1 coordinate 3,803,109, forward strand.
GAGTAAGGAGACAGCATGATTGGTTACAGCCCAGCATGTGCCTCAGTGGGGCAGGCTCTGATCAGGCAGCCACCTGCGACTGACTGAGGCTTGGCTACTGTCACTGGCTGAGACTCAGCTACTTACTACCAAAGCATACTCCTAAGTTAGGCTTTTAGTTAGTTTAGGTACTGAGTTAGGTTACAGTTTGTTACATAGGGCTCAAGTAGGAGGCATCCTCAGGCCAAATTTCATTTAATTTAACACTACCCTCGAGAAAAGAAAAATAGCTCAGAGCAGTCAGGCCCAGAGACGTGAATATGGGACTCTACTCACAACCCTCCCCCAGCACCCACACTGGGCAGGGGGAACGCAATTGTTTAAAGGCATTTTGTCCCTGACTGGCTGCCTCAATCATTGTCTTCCTGTTCCTGAAATTTGTGATGCAAAGAACAGTGGATAGCCAATCAGTAGCTTATATTATTTTTAAGAGGCTTAGGAACTGCCTCTTCTTTTCCTTTAAAAACTCATTTCTAAGTGCCATTCATGGGAGCGTATTTTCTGGGCAATTTGAATCTATGCTCATGGGCTGGAGTCCTCAAATTTGGCCCAAATAAACTCTCTTACATTAAGTTTGCCTCAGTTTTGTTTTCCTGCAGGTCGACACCCTAGTCCAGCCATACTCTTCTCTTGCTTGGGTAGGGACCAAGGCTCTTGGATCCCTAAAGTTTGCTGGAAAAATCACTGACAAGAAGCAGATTGACTAATCGGAGAAAAGGCATACAAATGTATTTAACATGTATACACGGAGACTTCAGAGTGAAGCCCCAAAGATAATAGGGGAAATTTTCCATTTTTATGCTTAGGTTCAACAAATTATGAACAGCCGTGTAGAAATACGATTGGATGAAAAGGGTGTGATCTAATTTAATGGACTGAGTGGGGAAACCCAGCAGGGCTTGTCGGTCTGGATTCTTCGCGGCCGCTCTGAGCATGCATTCCTTCCTTCCGGGCGTGGGGCAGGACCCTCACTGGAATGGGGGGCTTATGAGCTACTGCAAACAAGGTAGGTCGGATCATTTCCCTATGGGCAGCTTTTATACAGAATAACTTTACATATAATGGCTCGCTTTCAGGAAAAGGGGTTCTGGCTTTATGACCTGCCTTGGGGAAGAGGGATTCTGGTTTCTGTGGGTAGCCCCAGGGAAGAATGAGACTGAAAGGCAGGAGGACAGGAGAAGGTCAGAGAAAAACTTCTGCTTCCAAGAGAGAAGTGTCCTTTTGAAACAGAAAGCTGTTTTCTGAGCCCCAACGCTTGCATCACTGCAATAGCTGTTACTGGTCACCCTGCTACACACCTGTCCTCCCCCCGGTCTATTCTCAACACAGCAGCTGGAGTGACTCTTGCGAATTATAAGTCATATCACTCTCCTGCTCAAAACTCTCCCAGGGCCGCCATTTCACTCAGAGTGAAAGCCACCATCCTTGAAATGGTCTAGTGGGTGCTGCATGCCAGGCCCCTGTTTCCTCTCTGACTTCATCGCCTTCTACTCTCTCTGTGCCAGGTAGTCTTCAGTTGTCCTTTGAAAGCCACTGTCCATACTTCCCTACCCTGCTCTGTTTCCCCAGGAGGCTTCCCCAACAAAGCTCTCTTCCTCTTTGGCTTCCAGTTATATGCCATTGATGGGAAGATAGGAGAAGAGAGGATGGGGTATTTATTCCTCTGCTCCCCTTCCATTCACGGCCTTGGCTAGGCCATGGCTATGTCCTATCAAAGACGCAGCTCCTGCCCCTCAGCCCTTGGCTGCAGTCAGTCTTCCTGGGTTCCCCTCACCACTCCCTCCTCTTGTGGCTTCAGGCCTGGAGATGTCGTGGCTTCTTGTAATTCCTAGCCCGGGGGTGCCTCATCATACCTGCTGGTTTACTTTAACCCTGCCTCCACGTCTGTAAATAGCCTCTTCTTTATTGTCTCTTTAATCACTCCTGTGAGTGTGTCCTCTTCTTCCTGCCCCTCTCTCACTCTGCTCGAGTCCCACTCTCTTCTGCTCTTCCTCTAACACGCCGGCACACTCCGGCCTCAGGGCCTTTGCACTGGCTCTTCCCTTTTCCTGGAGTGCTCCTCTCCTGGCTGCCCCTGGGTCCCTCCCTCATGCCCTTTCACTCTTTGCTCAGTTGTCATGTTCTCAGTGACAACTTCTCTCTCTGCCCTTTTGAACACTGCAGCCCTCCACTCTGGCAGGCCCATTCTTTTTTTCATAACACCTTCCACCATCTAACACACTGTATAATTTACATATTTATTATGTTTCTTATCTTTCTCCCCTCATTAGAAGGTAAGCTGTACGAGGGAAAGGCTTTTGTCTTTTAGGCTCACTGCCATGTCCTCACGACTTAGATCCATGCCTGAATATAGCAGGTGCTCAATAAACATTTGCTCACTGAATGATGTGTTGAATCCATGACATGCTCTCATCTCTCGCGAGATCCGAATCGATTTCCTAGGACTGCCCTAACAAAATACTGCCAATTGGGTGGCTTAAAACAACAGAAATTTATTGTCTTATATTTCTGGAGGCTAGACGTCCTAAATCAAGGTGTCAAATCTTTCCTTGCCTCTTGCTAGCTTCTGGGTGTTTGCTGGCCATCCTTGGTATTCTTTGGCTTGTAGCTGCATGTCTCCAATCTCTGCCTTCATTGTCACATGGAGTGCTTCTCGTGTGTCTGCCTCTTCGCATGGCATACATAAATATATGCATATTTTAATAAGGACGCCAGCCATATTGGATTAGGGGCCTACAATACTCTAGCATGACTTCATCTTGACTTAAATAATTACATGTACGACAACTCTATTCCAGAATAAAGTCACCTTCTGAGGTACTGGGGATCAGGACTTCAACATCGCTTTTTTGGGGGGACACAATTCAACCCCTAAGAGGATATTTGTAGTTTTTCCCTAGAATTATAGTACTCAAGTTATTATTACTCCAAGTAGATTATAAGTTTTTCAAGAAAAAAACATTCAGTTTTACCTCTGAACTGGCAAACCAATGGCTCTTGGGCTGGATTTGGTTCCCAGGCATGGTCATCTATCCTGAAGTACTGGCCCACATAGTGCTTTGAAAGATTTTTTGCATTAGTTTGTAAACATTTAAAAGTTAGGAAACTTCACCTACAAATCTGGATTTCTGGTTTCCATGACAAATCAGAATACCCTGTCACCCGAGCCTGTCTTGCACGTGTTCCTCACTGCCCAGAGCCTGGCACGGGCTTCTTAGACGGGCAGTGCCCTCTGTGCCCCACACTTACACCTCTCCCTGCTGTTGCCCCAGCCCTGCTGCCGGGTTCAGCTGTCACTTGTCACCTGGCCAGCTTCATTTGCCTCCATCAGCTGCCTGGCTCTTGTGGACAGGTGAGTTTGCAATCCCTGAGCACCAAGCGCTTCTCGAGGGAACGACAGATATTTGGTGGTGATAATGATGAGGGCGATGGTTGTGAATTGATACGTAGGTTGCATCTCCGCTTTTTCTTTTGCCATATACTCTCGAACATTCCCCCATCAAACTTTTATCCCCACTGCTCCACCACGGTGTCCAGCGTAAGCTCTCTGTCCGCACCTCACTTATTAGCAGCATTTGACATAGTCGATCACCTCCTGCTCTTGACCCACTTTTTTCACTCGAATTCTGTACCACTACACTCTCTTGATGTATGTCCTCCCGCTGGCCACTCCTCAATCTCTTTTGCTGGTTTCCCCTCCTTTCTTATTCCTATAAAAATTGTTATAGGAGCCTAGCAACTTAGGAGGCTTAGGCAGGAGGATCGTTTGAACCCAGAAATTCGAGGCTGCAGTGAGTTATGGTTGTGCCCCTGCACTTCAGCCTGGGTGACAGAGTGAGACCTCACCTGTAAAAAATAAAAAATAAATAAATAAATAAATAAAATCGGTGTGCTTGCAGGGCTCATTTCTGATATATACTCTATATTCTACCCTCCACTTCCGCCCTTAGGAGATCTCATCCAGTCTTGTGGCTTTAAATACCCTCTACACACTGACAACTCCCAAATGTTTACCTTCAGCTTCTAGGATCCCCCTGAACTCCAGAGTCCTTCACCCATTTCTGCTTGGATGGTCAAAGGACTCTTGAACTTGACATGCACAAAACCAAACTCTTCGTTTCAATTCACAAAGCTTCTCCTTTCCCATTATTCAACATTTCAACGTATATCAAATTTATTATTCCATGTGCAGGAATAATTTGTTTAGGTCAAAAAACTTAGAATTACCCTTGATGGCATTTCTTTCTCTCATACATTCACTACATCAGTATATCCATGGGGCTCTTTGAGGCGGTTAATTATGTGTCAGCTTGGCTGGGCCATGGTGTCCAGTCGTGAAGGTATTTTGTAGATGTGATTAACATTTGAATCAGCAGACTTTGGATAAAGCAGATTACTGTCCATTATGCGGGGGGCGTCATCCAATCAGTTGAAGGCCTTAAGACCAAAGACTAAAGTTTCCCAAACAAGAAGAAATTCTCCTTAAGACTGGAACATGGGAAGCTTGCCTGAGTTTCTAGCCAGCTGCTCTGTGGAAGACTGAAATACCAGCTCTTACAGGTCTCCCGCCTCTGGCCTGCCCTGCGGATTTCAGATTTGCCAACTTTCACAATTGAGCCTAATCCCTTTAAAATTTCTCTCTCTCTCTCTCTATCTCTGTCATCTCCTATTGGTTCTATGTCTCTGGAAAACTTTGACTAGTACACTCTTTTTTCAAAATATGTCTAATATCTAAGCCCCTTGAACCGTATCACTCTGGTTCAAGACATCACCGTCTCTCTGCTGAATTTTACAATGGCCGCATATCTGGAGGTTCATCTACAGCCTGTTTTCCATGGAGCAGCTAGGGTGACCCTTCATAACCATAAGCCAAGCATACTCATTCCTCTATTTAGTGTCCTCTGTTGGCTCCCACTGCATTGAGAGTAAAAGCTGAAGTCCTTGGGTGGCCTTCAAGGCCTTGCACTGTTTGGTGTCCTGCTACTTTCTCTGACCTCGTCTCTGTGCCCTCCCCTGTCTTGCTAGCCTGCAGCCATGCACGTTCTTCCTGTTACGTGCCGAGCAAGCTCCTGCCGCAGAGCCTTTGCTCCTGCTGCTCTCTCTGCCTGGAAATCTCTTCGTTCGGATAAATTCCTCTGAGCTACCCATGAATAGAATAACACTAGTTCCTTACATCTCAAGGGAAGCAATGACTTCATCCAAAATGGACCATTCATTTCTGACTTGCCAAAATGTGTGTCTCCACCAACTGCCCCAGAGTATCATCTATGGTAGATGGCCTGGGATCTTTCCGATGGCTGGTCTAATCATTTACAGTTCCTGATTGTTGCTGTACACTGTGTAAGAGTGGCGTGCATGCAAGTCAAGGGAAAATGGTAACTCCTTGCATCTGTTGGCGTGTGCGGGTTTCACTGTCTCATTCTCACGAGCCTTCCTATTGGGCGGGGCTGCTTTCTAAAGGAATCCTTGTCCTTTCATCTCGGGCCCAAGAAAACATGCTAATTCATACTCAAAACACTGTGCTTTGGTGAGGGAAGGGCATGAGACGCGTTATGGGAAATGGATACTTTAAATAGATGTGCACAGAGAAACACCCTCCGTGGCGGCAACGTGGTCAGACAGTCCCCGTCCCCCTGTACTCTGTGCCCCTCTGCCCCAGCCCTCCTTTCCGCTGCCTTCCTTAAACGGCCAGCTGGCCAGTGTCTAGTGGCTCCAGAGGCTCCAGTGTTAGATCACCCGGTCCTTCCTCATTGCGTGTCCTCATAGTCACGGAAGGAGCCCGCGCATCACAAAGGTGATGCTTCTGGGTGTGGAATCAACGAGACCTGGCTCGAGTCCTGAAGCTGACATTCTAAACAGGGGAGGGGGGCTTGGATGACTTATACATCCCTCTTCGCTTATGAAATAGAAATGATAATGCCCATGTTTGGGATTTAAATAAAGTATGTACGCGTGCCCGGCCTGCCCTAAACTCAGTGACTGCAGCTCACAATGGGTCAGTGTGGAAGCCGAAGCCATACTTCAGAGACAGTCTCGAGACCCTGTCACCTGGGGTGGGGCTGGTGTGTGCGGCGGACACTCCTGACCTTTCCCGGGAGACTGAGCGTACGCCACTCTTTACGTGGTCACCCCAGTGCTCCTCCCCGGATATGAACTTGATCAGGCCACTGCCCTCCCTGACATGCTTATGAGACTGACCTTGAGTTTAGCCTGCAGGTGGCCTGCGACAGAGGCCCATCAGGTCCCAGCCTCCTCCCGGCCCCTCGCCTCCTCATCTTTAGACCCCTCACCGTGGACCGTTGCTCTAGGCATGAAGGAAACCTTGAGGGGTCGGTGATCCTTGAGCTCGTTACAGCAGCCATGCGTGGTCCAACCTCACCGGCAGGCAGCCATGTTTTTCCGTCTCCCTTGCAAGATCTCTCGGGAGGTTTTCTGAAATTTAGCCACACCGTGGCAACTGCACTCCCCTGTTCCCCTGCCAGTCTGAGACAAGAGAGTGGCAAGTCTGCTGGGACCAGTTTTTCATGCATACCTGTAGTCTTAATGTGATTTTTTAGTTTTACTTTATTTTTAATTAACACGTAACAATTGTACATATTTATGGAGGACAGTGTGACGTTTCAATACATTTATACATTGAGTAATGATCAAATGAGGGTGATTAGAACATTCATCACCTCAAACATTATCATATTTGAAATATACAGCAAATTACTGTCAACTACAGTCACCCTACTGTGCAATAGAACAGCAGAACTTGTTCCTGTCTCGCTGCAGCTTTATGCCTGTTGACCAGCCTCTCCCCTGATACATTCGTCCCCCATCCCCTCACTTGCAAATGCTGGGCTACATCACACGATTCCCTGGATCCCTTCCCACCAACAGCTGGGGTGTGCACGCTCTCCAGCGAGGAGTCCGCTCGCTGATGCTGCCGGGGTTGAGGTGAGATGCTGCGCCCACAGCTCCAGATTAATCAGATAGCCAAGGAGGCGTTTGCAGAGAGAGGCTGGGTGGGGATCACTTTCCAAGGGGTGGCAGGCCAGCCAGTGTGGGCCAAGCCAGTCAGGGAGGGGGCGAGCCCAGCAGTCTTTGTTCCTGGGTGCTCTCTGCCCTCCTTCCCTGCCCTGGCCGCCCCCAGAAGAACCACACTGTGTATCTCAGTGCTAGAATGCGAGGAATGTGCTGCAGCCTGATAGGCATGATCTGCAGAGAGGCAGGGAGGAGCCCTGCTCCCCAGCAGAGGCCTGACAGTGCAGGAGCTGTGGGCCTGAGGGCTGGGCCGCCCCTCCCACCCTGCCTGGGCCTCCTGCTGCAGCCGGGATATCAAAGGCTGCATTGTGCATTGAGAGGGCCTTGGTCCCTCGTGTGCCAGGGAGGAGGCGGGAGGAGGGACACCGTTGGGAGGCTGTCCCCTCCCAGCACTCTTCTGGCTGGTGTTCCCAGGGGCCTTGCCCAGGGTAGGATGGTGCACACATGGGTGGCTGCTTCTGCATCCCCGGGGAGCGGAGTCTGACCTGGGGCCCAGGTGAGTTTCCTGGGGGGTCCTGGCCTGTGGCTTGGCAGAGGTGGTTGGTCCAGTGAAGGCTCAGGGACCTGCTGGCTTGGGGAATCTCCTCTGCCAAAGATGGGGAGATGGTTGTGCTTTCTCCTCCCGCCCCTGTTCTGTACTTGTCACTTTGGCTTTGCAAACCAAGAGTCAAGCCTGAGAAGCATCTACTTTTCCTGAAGAAAGAGGCTTTGAGCTCTCCCTGCTGAGGAGCTGAGCTGCTCTTGGCTGCCACTCCCGGGTGTGACTAAGCCCTTCCTTCCTTTCTTCCCAAGATTCCCTAGGACAGGAAGAAAGTTCAGGCAGTGAGTTCCTCTGTGGCCTACGGGTGGTCATAAATTTGGCCCTAGTTGCTCAAGCCTATTTTTGTCAGGGTTTCTGTTACTGGAGAAAAACAGGCAGTTTCCTGCCTCTACGTATTGCAGTGTGATTTTTTTGGGGGAGGAATGTCAATTTGAGGCCATGGAGAATTGCTGCTCTAAGATTGTCAAGTCATCTGAGATCTGACTTGGGGACCAAGCATTCTGGTTTGCCTGACACTGAGGGCTTCCCTGTGATGCAGTCAGTGCTGAAACCCAGACAGTCCCAGGCAAACCAGGGTGGCTGATCACCCCAATGAAAGCTCCTTGCTTCTTTTCAGAGCAGAACCAAGGCGGGGCCCTGTGTTCTCTTTCGTGATATTTATCAGCATGGGTGGTGGCTTTGGGGGAAGGTGGGAGTGGCCTGGGGGAGGGAGGACTCATTTGGGAGATAGAGGAGCATTTCTCCAAGGAATCATTCCTAACCTTGCTAGGATCACCTGTCTTCCGGGAGCACCGCCATGGCTCCTGAGATGGGGAGCCACGGAACACCCCGAGCTGGGGGCTTCCTACTCTCTTACAGATGACTTCTCCCTATAGTCTTGTGAGCTGGGCTTGTCGAAGGCACTCGAGGTCCTTAAAGGGAACCTGACGCAGCCAGAGTCTACATCCTCTGCTCGAGGTTCTGGCCTGGGCACCTTGGCACCTACAGCAGGGAGTGCTTCCAAGACAAAGGCCACCCTGGACCTAAAACCATAAGCAAACAAACCCCAAACAGTGTCCTTGGCACAGAAGGTACAACGTTACCTATGAAACATTTTGCATCTCCAGATTTCTGGGATTTATAAACTTTTCAGTCCCTCTCCCTAAATCCTATTGTCATTGTACCCCAAGGGAGCGGACATAGCATGGAGGGGAGACACGCAGGACCACTGGCCGGGAGGTCAGAGACCTGGGTCCTGGATATGACTCAGTCTACCTCTGCTCAGGCAGGTGTCATCATGGCTAATCACCTGGTCTTTGAGGCCAAAGTATCTGGGTTTGATCTTGGTTCTTTTACTTGCCTCGAGCAATTTATTTAACCTCTCTGTGTTTTAGTTTCCTCACCCGTAGCTTTTATGAAGCGATTACACCTTCCTGATGGGGTTGTGGTGGGGATTCAGTCTACACGTGAAACACTTAAAACAGCCTGGCTTGCAGTTAATTAAGCACAATAAGTGGTAGCCACTGTTAGTGACGTTTCTATGACCCTAGCGTATCTCCTCCTCTCTCTGGGCCTCCATTTGGTCAGCTGTAAAATCCGAGTGTTGTAAACTGCCGTGTGGATGTGACTTAGGGAGCACTGCCCCTGCGCCCTGACCCTCAGCTGGAGCAGCTCTGCTTCTGTTGGACATTTGTCCTTCAGTCAAAGATTTGCTGTAGAACAGAGTTATGCCGCTCAGAACAAAGACACCAATATTGAAGAAGACATCCTCGATTTTTTTCTGATACTATCATTCAACTGTTTTATTCTTTCACCTATTTTTTTGCCATTGATAACTGGTTGATAACAGATTGATAACAGATTTACCTTTTCCCCAAGAGGCGGCCCGCCATGTGTTTCTATTGCAATGGCTTTTCGTGCCCACCCGTGTCAGGCCTTTCCCTCGGGAGGTTGCTGTGGGTGTTGTAGTGAAGCCAGGTGATAAAAACATGCCCATTCTAGATGTTCCTATTTATCTTAGAGAAAGGGAGCGGAGTGTGAGACCCACTCAGGAGCAACTTAATAGTTGTGTGACCTTGGGCAAGTCTCTCATGTGTGTTGAAGCTCACTTTTCCTGGCTGTAAATTGGATCTAATGATATTATCCATCACATGGAACTTCTGTAAGGATTAAATCAGATAATTCATCGTATGGACTTAGCACAGGGTCTGGCTTCTGATAACCCCTCAGTAATTCTGGGAGGTTTTATTGTTAGCTAATACGGACCACTCCCACTTCCCTTCTTCCTAATTCCTCACTTTACTGGAGAAGAAGTCTGTGCTCATGTTTCTTTGGCTGCTTTTATCTTTGTGTCTGTTTAAGTGGGAGCTAACAGTGAAGACCAAACAGTGAGTCCTCCAGGATAAGGGTGGCAGGAAAGAAGGCTCTTGATAGCTTTGAGCACTCAGCTGCCCAACTGGTCTGCGTGACATGATAACGAATGTCACTTCCGACTACCCCAGGGCATCCACATTCCTACACGTGGACTCTGCCTGCGCGTCTGTTCCCTGTGCTGTTTCTCATTTGCTCGCAGGAATATCCTGATTGCACATAGTAAGAAGGTAGGCGTTCGGCTAACTGCCACCATCTCTGACTTCCCCACCCTAGGAGTTTCTTGCCACTGTTTACTAAATTATAGTTGGTGACTTTGGATCATAGAGAAAGTGTCATGTCAAAGTTCATTGATCTGAAAGCTTCTAGAACTCCCTTATCTTCAAGACATTTTTGAAGAAATTTGGCAGATTTACACCCATAAAGAGAAGATGTAGGCTGGGCGTGGTGGCTCACGGCTGTAATCCCAGCACTTTGGGAGGCCAAGGCGGGAGGATCGCTTGAGGCCAGGAGTTTGAGACCAGCCTGGGCAACATAGTGACACCCCATCTCTACAAAAAATTGTTAAAAAAGAGAAGATGTGGGAGGGATACATTTGCCAGCATTTATCACTAGTGTTTGTAACTTCTTTCAACCTTTTTGGTAAATGTGAACCGTCAATAATAATTGGAGACTGGGGGATGAATGCTGACAATAGTAAATGATGCTTCGCTTTTGAATTTTAAAAGACTTGAAAAGCATTTTGAACATACCAATAATAGAGAATATTAGAATAATAAGCCCACCGTTTATTGGTAACAAATTTTTGCTTTATGCCGTATTACCTTGAGAACTTATTTATTTCTTTCTCTTACTTTTTGAAAAAATAAAACATCACAAATACACTTAGGGTTCCCTGGAGAGCTCTGCTCTCTCCACAAAATTAATCACTTTCATGAATTCAGTGGTTTTGTGCTTTTACTACATATTCATGAACCCACAATCATTACAAAGAATGATGCTGTAGATTTTTAAACTTAAACAAAATGATAGCATTATGCAACTTTTTTTCTTTTTCTTTGCTCAACATTAGAATCAGAGATACATCCATGCAGATAGATGTAGCTGTAGTTCTAATTTGATATTTGTCCCAACAAGGAGAAAGCGGGTTTACATCATAAAAACTGCTGATGGTATACTTGTCAGGCCAAAAAAGAAAGAAAATGTAGATGGAGAAAAAAAGCACGCAGGGAAATGTTTACTGTCTAGTTTTTTTCTTAAAGTCGAGGGTGGTGGTGGGTGGGTAGCACAGAGAGGCTGAGAGAGGAGAAATGAAAGTGAATTCTCATTTTCAGCAAATTGTCATGCATGAGGTGTTTCCCTGATCAGAGACCTTAGACCTCAGAGTTCCAAGGGCAGGTTAATGTAGTGGAAACGCCAAAGGTCTGTACCCACTGATTTGGATAACTCTGACTCTTCTGCTAACTTGCTATGTAACCCTGGCAAAATCACTACTCCACTCTGGGCCTTCGTTTCTCAACAGTAAAATTTGGAGTGGAACTAAATGATCTCTCAAATCCCTTCCAACATTCATTTTCTTTAATTATTGCCTCTTCCCCATCTTTATTCCTCATGTTCAATATGTAAAGATGCCTTCTCTTTGCTTGACTTTAAAATATTAATATAACGTCATTTATTCTATTCCCTCACTTTTCATTGCCAAGATCACAGTCCCCATTCTCACACCCACACCCTGGATTTCCATAGCAGCTGGTTGGCTGCACCTCCCACCTCTCCGGCTTCCCTCGCCCTGTCCGTCCTATTCCACCATAAGTAGAGGTTTCACTTTTATTACGCCACTTCTATGCTCAAGAATGTTGCACGGCTCCCCGTTTCTTGCTGTATCCGTTCTAAACACCTCTGCCTACTTTAAAGTGCTCGCCCCTCTCGACCCTCCCATACTCATCAATCTTAGTCCCACGATCTCCCACCTCTCCAGTACGCACAGGCTGGCCTCTCCCATCTCGTGTGTGTGCGAAACTCATGCCCACCTGGCCTGCTGATCTCTTTACCGGGAATCCTGCTTTCCCCCACCCATAAAAATCTGCCAAGAAAATAAAAAGCAAGCCACTGACAGGGCAATAATATTTTCAAAACACACATCTGATACTTATATCCAGAACACACATGCACATACATGTGTGTGCGTGTGTATATATATGTAAACTCTTATAATTCCATAATGAGAAGATAACCCAATAAAAACTGCACAGTGTTTATACCGACACTACCATATGGAAAATATATGGATGGCAAATGAGCACATGAAAAAATGCTTAACATCATAAGTTATTAGGAAAATGCAAATGGAAACAGGGAGATAAAACTGCATACCTATTTACAGTGGGTAAAATGAAAAAGGCTGATAGTATCAAGTGTTGGTGAGGATGTGGAGCAACTGGAGCTCTCGTACCTTGCTAATGGAAATACAAAATGGTATAGCGACTTTGGAAAACAGTTTGGGAATTTTAAAATAAATCTCAGTGTTTTTTTGAATTGAATGTCAGTAACTTTTTCTGATCAATAATAGTAGAAATGAAATTAGCTTACATCAAAAGTAATTTATTGATTAATAAATGAAAGGCCAAGGGTTTTAAAAAAATTTTTTTTTGCTTCAGGTATGGCTGGATTAAGACATTCCAATGATGTTTTCTGGAAGCTATCTGTCCTAAGCTCTGTTTGTACTAGACTGGAATCAACCTCAGGCAGGCATGCTCCCTGGGGTGGGCCCCGCAGCTCCAGGCTGTCATATTTACAGCTTCAAGAGCAGCGGAAAGAAAATTTCTCTTCTCTAAGAGCGATGATGAGGTCCTAGGTCTAATTCTCATTGACTTAACCTTGGTCACTTGGCCATAGCACAGCAGTTGGACTATGCTCGAGTCACGTACCCACTTTTGGAGCCAGGGGTGGACTCAGACCCACATGAACCATATAGACTGGGTTCACGGAGGTCACGTGGCTAATGAGGAAGCCAGGGTTTGAGTCCAGGGCTGTCTGATTGCTACCTGTTCCTAGCCACTTCTCTCTCTGCATTCAGTGTTAGAAAAAGAATGTATGCCCATTACAAAATATTTGAAAAGTAGAGTATTTGGAAAGTAGACAAAAGTATAGAAAAGATTGTCAAAAATGACTCAGCAATAACTACTACAGGCCTTTGGCTTATTTCCTTTCAGTCATTACAAAAATCATAAGGTAATGTTTCCTAAGGTAATTGATTACATGTGATAGTTTTGTGTTGCTTTGAATTGTCTTTGGTTCTTTTTCAAGGCTCAGCTTGAGTTTCAAATTCCATCATGTGGAAAAAGAACTCCGTGTGTAAAAGAGCTCTGGAAACTGTAAATCCTTGTGCAAGAATAGTTACCTGTTTTTCCTATTTAGAGCTCACTCTCATTTTCCAGCTTCTTTATTGTTTCTCAAGGAGGTGTCCTTCTGGCTCGTGGATCCTGAGGACGCTGGCGAATTGGCTTGAGCCATCTTGACCCAATATGCTAATTAAAAATTCACGTCTCCAGACTCTACCCCTGGATTTTCCAAGGTAGAGTAGGCAGAGAAGGCTCCAAGAACATTTTAAAATTCACCTTTTTATTAAAGTTTACCATTCGTACAATATTGTGCATGCAATCGTGTATACAGTGTGGTAACGTTTCACAAGGTGAATATACCCATCTATGATGTTTCATCCGGTTGTAATTCATTCATTCTCGTTGTTGTATTGTGTTTAATTATATGTACCATCATTTATTTATCCATTCTAGTGTAGATGGACATTTGAGTTGTTGCCAGGTTTTGAATGTTACGAATAGTGCTGCTCTGAATATTTTAGGAGATGTCATTTGGTCTTAGTGCATATAAATTTTTGGCTTAAATTGACATTGTTAGTTTTCCAAAGAGAAAATTTTCAAATTTTATTGCCACAATTGCATTATATGGAAGTTCCAGTTGCTCTATAGCCTTACAAACACTTGGCTTTATCTGTCTCTTTCATTTTAGCCAGTCAGTGTAGTTGTGTCCCAATGTGGTTTTAATTTTTATTTTCCTGATGAGGTTGAGCAAATTTTCATCTATCTGTTAGCTGTTTGGATATTATCTTTGGTAGAATACCTATTCAAACCTTCTGTCCATTTTTCTAGTGGGTTGCCTACCTATTTCTTAAAGATTTTTAGCATTCTGTACATAGTCTAGGTTTGAGTTCTTTGATGACTATACATAGTATCAGTATTTTCTTTTACTCTGGCAATTGCTTTTCACTCTTAATTGCATCTTTTGATTAACAAGCGTTCCTAATTTTAATGTATTACAATTTATCCATTATTTCTTTTGAGGGTAGCACTTTTTCCAGTCTGTTCAGGAAATCACTGACAACCTCAAGTCATGCAGATATTCTTCTATATTTTCTATAGGTTTTTTTTTTTTTGGTATAGACATCTGTTTAAAAACAATTACCTAAGTGATTCTGATGCAAACAGTTCACAAATCATGTTTTGCAAAACCTTGCAATTTTCTGTTCTAAACCTCACATATCCTTTAAAAGCTGCTCACCTTCTCCCCCAGGCCAGGGTCACCATCCTGGATTTCTTCAAGGCAAGCTCACTTCAAAGTCCCTCATTGTCAAGCCACAGTCTCTCTTTTTTTTAAATGAAAATTTTTTTTTTTTTTTTTGTAGAGACAGTGTCTTGAAATGTTGCCCAGGCTGGTCTTAAACTCCTGGCCCCAAGCAGCCCTCCAGCTTCCACCTCCCAAAGTGCTGGGGTTATAGGCATGAGCTACTGCACCCAGCCAATTGTCTCTTCTCATGGAATTCCACAACAGGAACACACTCTCAAACTCGCCAGGGCCAGATGTAAATGAGTGACTGGACGGAGTGGGGACCACTGTGGCTAGAGAACAAATACCCTGCAGAGGGTCAACGACCACGCAGCCTCAGCTAACTGTGTGGCCCTGGGCTATAGATCTTGCACATTTCAAAGCAAACCTAAGCATCTGAGTTACGTAAAATATTCTGATTTCTAAATGATGTCCAGTGATTCAAACTAAAAATTTACTGTGTGGGCCAAAAGAAAATAAAAAAAGCTGTTTGTGGGTTTGCTACAGCCTATGGTCAAACTTTGTCCTAGGGTAGGGAAGCAGGCTGTCACTCGAAGTGTGGTCCCAGTGGCATGAGCATCACCTGGGAACACATTAGACGTGCAGAACCTCAGCTTTCAACTACTGAGGCAAAATCTGTATTTTATCAATATCCCCAGGTGATTAATACGCACACTGAAGTTTTGAGAAGCACCTATTTAAGACCTGTGGTTCTCAACACTGGCTCAAATTGGAATCATTTGGGGAATTAAAAAACATACCTATGGCTACAGTATGGACCCCCAAAATCAGAATCTCTGGGGATGAAACAGGAATTTTAAAAAGCAACCTAGGTAATTCAAATAGGCAGCCAGGGTTCAGAAGCACTAATTTAGATCAACCCTTCGTTTATAAATGGGGAAAGTGAAATCTCAAAAAGTGGGCAGGTGAAGTGTGTTGGCCAAGGTCATGTCACTCCTCCATGGGAGGATTTGATTAGTGCCCATTCTCATATCATGATTCCCAGGCCAGTACCTTTTGGCTGCAGTTGCTTTTGGTTCCTGGGGGCAGAACTACAAAATGATCCTGTTCCACTATAGCTCATTACCTCCGGCTTTCCAGCTAAGCTGCTTAGCTTTCAGCACTGAACAGCTAACAAGATTTGCTGGATGAAGAGCTGTGAGCTGGTGGGCCCCTCCTGCCTATTCAAGCTGAAATCTATTTCATTCTTCTTGTACCTCACTCAAAACAGTGCTAACTGCTCTTGCTGTGAAGACAAGGAAGGTCCTCAACATGGGTGTCAAAATCCCCCTGCATAGGCACAGAATGGAGACGCAGGCTCTTGGCAGCAATATGAGAATTCAGGTTCAGTATTAAGCGGCAGTGAGCATGACTGCTCCAACCCTCTTGCACTCCTGGGCTGTGTCTTCAGAAGCACTGATCCGGAACGCAAACCTTGTAGGTTTGCTTGACTGTGACCCACAGTTTTACAGGAAACTGGGAGGGTCAAACGAGCGACTCACAAGGAGCGGTTGAGCCAAGATCCCAAACCTTCTTTCCAGAACCAGGACATGCTTACAATATTCTGACCCCATGGTATAGTTCTTAAGCAACTTCATGGAAAAAAGGGACAGAATCCAGCGACCAAAATTAATGTGTTAAGGATTCGAGTTCCCTTGTTGTATTTTGAGGATGCCATAAAGGAGGCCACATTCTATATCAGTACTGTGACATTTCCTCTGTATCTATTTCTTTATGATTCACAGCTGCACTGTCTTCTGTCTTTTCCACACTCTGCCATCAAAGTAACCTTCTCCCCAGTGCTAGCCTGTGTCCTGACCTTCTTTCTTCTTTTCACTCCACTTCTACAGCTGCAAAGACAAGAACTTTTCAGAGAGCTGGGAGGAGATTGGTCCCCAGTAGGACCTTATTTAGAGGGTAGACAGAAGGACAGCTGGGGACAATCACATATTTTAGGGACATTACAGCCATGCCCCAGTCATCTCCCTAGTGGTGCCAGTCTCTGTTTCTGCTCCAAGTTTTCCATTATCCACCCATGGACCCTAAGCCTTGCTATAGTCTGACCCGTGCTGACCTGTGTAGGCTCAATGTATACTGAATACCTTCGGTATACTAAGCCATGGGACCAGGTTTGACTTGTGTGTGCGAATCTGCTTTTTTAATAAGATGGGGACACCAGCCTGCTGCAGGATTGAGATAGCATGCATGGCAGTTCTTTGATAACAGCTGAGTACAAAATAATTGTAAGGCAATGGCGATAACTATTAGAATTCTTCCATGCCACCAATCCTGGAAAAAAAATTGTCACTTCACAAAAACTTGTAGCCCTTGCTTATAACTTGCTTACACTCTCATGAATGAATTTTCATTTTATCTTTTCTAGGTAAAGAAACTCCTTCCAAGGATCCAACTACATCGAGTGAGTGTATATGCTCATCTGAATACCAGGAAAAATGTTTCCTGCCACAGAACATGACTGCAGGTATCTAAATCCCAAAGACAAACTCTATTTCAAAAAATACTCTCCATGTAGAATATTTCAGTAACCTCCTTATCTCTCCCATCTACAGACTCCATCTCTCTTACCCCTTCCAGGAGCTGCCACGAAATGCATCTTCGTAAGCTTGACTGTAGCTACAATATTCACTTGCTCACAAATACTCCATTGCACTCCATTGTCTACGAGATTATTTCAAGCCTTCTCAGTCTGGCACTCAAATCCCTTCACAATCTGGCACATATCAGGAGTTCCATACATATTTGCTGTGTTAAGGAAAGTATGTCATAAATTAGATTTTCAGGTACTGGGGGACAGGGTAATTTTTGTTCATACATAATTGGTACTCAGAAAATGATAAGTAAGTATATATGAATTATTGAAAGAATATGTGGTGGTCACATCTATATTCTATATAATACCTAACACAGTACCTTATTGTAGTATTGAATAAACATTTATTAAATAAATAAATAAGCAAATGAAGGGTTGAATACGTGGGGTGAGATTGGCTGAGCAGAAGGGCATCTACATGAAACTTTCAGAAGCAGAAAAAGATTTTAAAATTAATGTGAAAAAAATCTTATTCCTAAAACCTGCCTCTCACGAAGTCCCCTTTGAGAGACCTTGATGAAGTCCATAAAGAGGAAATTGTCATTGGAGAAAGCTATGCCTGGGCTGCACCCTGGACCGGAAACTCTGAGGACAAACCTATAGCAGAGTTGGATTCTGTTGTACAAAGGAGGTGGCTATTGATTTGAGGGCAGATCGTGTGCCCAGCGATCCTGCCATGTTCTTCTCATACTCACGTGTTCACCTTGAGGTGGAGACACAAAGACCCCCATTTAGGAGGCGGGAAACGGTCTCAGAAGGGGAAATGACTTCACGGCCACACGGTTAATATGTGCTGACGAAGGTCCTTATTCACTTATTCATGACCATGATGCTCCTTTGTCCTCCAAAAATATACCTCGCCCTGGAATACAAAATAGAGATTTGTGAAAAAGATTTACATTATGAATATTTTAAAGACTATAAATCATATACTAGATATTGTATAAATGTCATACCAGGTTCTTTCTTTTCCCAATTTCAAATTCAAAACTGTCAAACTCCTTGGGTGGCAATGAGAAGAACCCTGCCCTTGGTTTCTGCCTTTTGTATCAAGGTGCTTATCTGTCTGTCAGGTTGGGCCACCCCTGAAAAAACCTGAATTACCATCTGCTGTTTCACGAACTCGGCGGAGTCAGCATTTTGCCTTATCAATGCATGAAGGCCAATGAACAAAGAGTATCTGTAGATGAAACTGAGCAGACCTCGGGCTGAGCTTGTCCGTCCTTCAGCGGTTTCCACCCCGCTGATGTTTCTAGGAAGGTCACGGAGTGAGGAGGGGAGACTCGGCTCCCGCTGCCAACTGCTCCTTTATGCAGAACAGTCGCAGACAGAATCAATCAGACGCATCATCGTGATTACAGGGCAGGCTTCCAGAAGGATTAAAATGTGACCCAGTATACTTTGCACTAAAACTGGAGTGAACTGGATTTACTCCCCACTCAGCGATGCAGAGCACTGTGGGATCCCACCGTGGGCACAGGTGTCCTGCTCTGAGTATCGGTTCTCGCTGTTTGAGAACTCAAAAGCAGTTGGCTTATTTAAGCCCAGGTCTTTTGAGATTCATATATATGGCAAGGAGGGGCACACTGAAGGGGCTATCCGTCAGCAGGGGCTATTCCAAGAGAGATTCCAGAGGGGAGTCTGGATCAGGTTTTAGACAGATGCGAGAGACGGGATTTGGAGGAAAGAACCAAATGAGGGCAGTAATTGCTGGAGTGGGGGAGGGGGGAACTGCTAATGCTTAATGTGTTTATTGAACATTTACTATGTACCAGGCACTGAGAAAATATGTTTATATGCACAGCGTCATTTAGTAAGCCCCTTAGAACCCCTATGGGTTTTGCTAATGGAGAAAGTCAAGCGTAGAGAGGCAATTAACTGTTCAGGTGGCACAATTATTGAGTGGTAGAGTGAAGCCTTAAGCCCGCGTCTGTGTGACTCCTCCCTGGGCGTTGTCTTTACGCTGGGCCTCCTCCTAGTGATCAGCGTGCTGTGAGGCTACCGGATGGAGGGCTGGACAGGGGTTGCTGAAAATGGAGGGGTTGCATGAAATCGGAACACAGATCAGGGAGGAACTTAGTGGAACAAACATCCACTCGAAATTCACATCAAAGTGAAGTCATTTGTGGATGTCATAAAGGAGTTGGCCTGCAGCCACAGCATTGTCAGGACTTCTGGGTTAAGGACAGGCCTTTTAAAGGTAGGAGCTCAGGGCTGCCTTGAGCATGATACGGACTGTCTCTAATGTGCTCAGGCACTTGTAAGGTCCTGGCAAGTTGGAGCTGGAACAGAGACCTCTGCGATTGTCGAGTCCAGTGCCTTTTGGTTTATTGTGTTGGATGATTCTTAACAGGTTGCTACTTACTATCTAAAGAAGACACATTGCAAAGTGCAATTATAAGATAAACCTCCTCAGTGTGGCCTTTCTTGACAACACTATCCAAAGTCATACCCACCCCCTAGCTACTTCATCCTTCTGTCTCTTAACCCTCTTGAGTTTTTTTTTAACAGCACTTTTCTCCATCCAAAACTATTGCATTTATGGAATTACTTGCCAAGTAGAATACAAGCTCCATGAGAACAGGGACCATGTCTGTCTTGTTCTCTGCTGTAACCTCGGCACCTAAAACAGCTGCTGGCTCATGGGAGCCTCTCAATAAGTCTTTGTTAAGTGAACGTGCATTTTGAAGAACTTCAAGATAGATTTTAATACACTAAGTACCCTGCCAAACAGTAATAAATGCAGTATCAGAAACAAACTGGTTAGAGAAAATGTATGTGGGTTTGTATAATTCATAAAATATGTCTATTACATATTATAAATTTAATATGTAGATACATTTACTTAAATACGGGTAAAGTAGTATTCATTCAGAACTTGCACAAATCATCCGCAAGAAGCAATAAATGTGCTGGCTGGTTCTGTGTCAGTGCCAGGCAGTGCAGGAATAAACCCAGCACGAGGCAGAAAGAACCAATGTGAGCATCACCTGAGATTCCAGAGCCATCCCGGGCGTCAGTATTCCCCTCCCCATTACCTCTGGGGAAAACGGTTTAAAGGGGCATTCAGAGGAATGTTACTCTAATCTCTAATTAGTGAGGACACCAATTTTGGGTTTAGGTGAACATGTAGGGGGAACATTGGAGATTTAACTAATTCTTTGTTTGTTTGTTTGTTTTTTGAGGAGAAGGAAAGAGGAGTTTATTAATTCGCTGGCAGAGGAGACTGGCACGCTCCCGTATCAAAGTAATGGTGTCCTCTCTTCCTTTTTATTGCATTTCCAGCCTGATCCTTCTCCCTCTGTTCTCTTTGAGATCTGACGCTCTCTTTCTGCGTGAAGAGCCGCTCCAGGAGGTGTGTAAATGGACCCTTGCACGAAGCAGCCCGGAGGCGCCTCTGGGCGCTGGAGAATGAGGACCAGGAGGTGCGAGCACTGTTTAAGGTGAGCGCTGGAAGCTGGAAGCAGTCTGGGTGCGGGGCTTGTGTCCCTCTCTAGCACCTAAGACAGCGCCTGGGACAAAGTGGCCCCTCAAGAAAACATCTGCCTGCCAAACAGACTAACTGAATGAATGATTATATACACACTCTCTGCTTAGCAGGAAGGGGCAGCAACTCCGAATGGGGCAACCTGGAGTTGCTGAGTCAGAGAAGAGTTGGTTTTAAATCTGCTACTATTAGTTGCATGACCTTCGGGGAGTTACTTAACCTCTGCAGAATGGAAATCATTATAGCACTACTTCATCATGTATACTTTTTTCCTGATGGGATGATTTTGAATTTTATTTTATTTTTTACTGGGATGGAATATATATAACATAAAATGTTAATCGTTTTTAAAGTGTACGATTCACTGTGGCATTAAGTACATTCACAGCTTATTCATCCCCAGAACTTTTTCATCACTGCAAACTTAAACTCTCCCCATTAAACCAGAACTCTCCATTATCCCCTTTCCCCTGCCTCTGGTAACCACTAAATATATTTTTTTAAAGTACCAAAATTGTCAATCAAAAAGCAATGACTATAAATGTTAGGATGAGAGGAAGAAAAGACAATAAAGTAGATAAACCAATTCCTCATTTTTCCTAGTGGGTAGATGATATCTTCAACTGTAAAACCCAGGAAGAAGGGTGAGATCAAATTATTTACAATTTAGGAGGTACTCACTAGCAGGATTAAAACCACGAATGGATAAAAGTTGTTGCAACTAGAGGTAGAGGAAGGAGAATATTGCTTTACATATGCTCTAGTTATTTTTACAGCCTCTGCATTAATCTGGTACAAATTCAAAGACGAAAAGTACTCTAAATGTCATGCAGCAAAAAAGATAATGTCTGGCTTTTCAGGAGGAGAAAATGAGATAGTATCTGCAGAAAGCTTGGCATGGTGTTTGGCGTGGTATGTCCTCCATAAATAGTAGCTAAGGGTTTTTAAGTTTTATTTTATTAATCTCTGGAATTCAGGATCTTGGAGATATTGGCTGCTAATTGCTACCATAGATTTTCCTTTGTTTAGCGTGGCATCGCTCTTAACTGGAAGCATTTATTTTCTTTCTTGGAGTTGCATAAAATAATGGCACATTTTATAATCAATGGCATCTTAGGTTGCTTGCAAGAGCTGGCCTCCTGGGCTGAGGCTTGAGATGGGCAAGCTTGTGGGCTGAAGCTGAGGCCTGGAGTCAGCTGGATCCGAGATCTAATCAACTACTCTTTTTTTTTTTTTTTTTTTATTTCAACATATTATGGGGGTACAGATGTTTAGGTTACGTATGTTGCCCTTGCCCCCCTCACCCAAGTCCGAGTTTCAAATATGTCCATCCTTCGGGTGGTGCGCATTGCACTCTTTGTGTATGCAAATACCCGTCCCCTCCTTCCTCCTTCCCCCTCCCCCCTGCCCCCTGCCCAGGTGCCATTGGGCCAGTTAGTTAACCTCTCTGTGCCTTGACTTCCTTGAATACGAAACAGGGATAAAGCATTTTTCATTAGATCTAAGATGCCATTGATTATAAAATGTGCCGTTATTTTATGCAACTCCGAGAAAGAAAACAAATGCTGCCAGTTAAGAGTGATGCCGCACCTCCTCATCTTGTATTTCAGAGGTGGTCAAGTGGGATAAAAGCACATCTTAGAAGGGATTAGATACTGTCGTTGCATTCTCTTCATAGGGCTGTTGTGGGAGTTAGATGAGGTATTGTTCATAAAGCTCTTGGTGCAGCGCCTGGCACGTAATAAATTCTCTGTAAATCAATTTCACCTGGCACCCACCCCTTCCCTGATTATGGGATCTGTATCCGCCAAGGATCTGGGGCCTCCTGGGATCTGGGGTGGTGGAACCTCAGAGTTCCGACTTTGCTGAACCAGGGGCTCTTCCTTCGGATTCTTATACCCACTTCTCCTTCCCCTAAGTTTCCCTCCTGATACCACTTGGGAAGTTGGTGTTGATGGCAGGACCTGGCCTGGGGGAGGGATGTTCTCACCGTCTCTAGTTATAGTCGACTCCAGGGGCTTGGACAAGCAACAGAGATTTAGGGGAAAACCAGTTTGGCAGTGATTCAGGCCTGTTTTTTCAGGTATTAGAAAAATTAAAAGAGGCTTTCAGGCCTCCTCTTGCTCTGCTTGCGAGCATGTAAATCAGAACGCCTTTCTGGAGGGCAGCAGGGTGCCTGCATTTTAGGATTGGAAATGTGCACGCTTGTGTTCCCAACGGTACTTCTTAAAATCACTTTTGTCAAAACAATTAAGGATGTGCACAAAGGATGTTTATTGCAGTGCCATTTAGGATGCTAAAAAGTATAAAACTGTCCAAATGTGAAACCATAAGGAAATAAGAATCAATTATGTTGAGTGCAAAAATGGCAAAGGCAACCATTAAAAATAATGTAGACTACTTAATGATACAGGAGACTGTTCATAAAATATTTTTTTAGCAACAAAAGATTGTAAAATAACTTATGTAATATGATTCTATTTATGTAAAATAGTTCTATGGAAACTTATGTAGCTAAAAAGATTCCAAGTTAATACATGAAGGTGTTAACATTGGTGATGTCTAGGAGGATGGATTTGGGATGATTTTTTATTTTTATGTGCTTTGGTTTTTCTGTTTGTCAGCTTTATAAAAATAATCATTAGACACAGATTCACAATCAAATTTGCTTCCAAGATGCCTTCTATGAATCATCCTCTACTCTCCCCCACACACTTTTTGCCCCCACAAAAAGTAGCATTCTCTGTACGTAGTTCCGCACCCTGGCTTCTTTTGTCGCTGTAGTTGTACAGCAGTGTTATATTTGGAGCCTGTATCCACACAAAGAACTTCTGCCTTCTTTTTTGTGGCTGTATAATACCATAATATTTCACTGTATGGATAAATTGCCCTCCCTTTTACCCAGTCTCCTGTCGATGAATATTCAAGTTGTTCCCATCTGCGTGTGTGTGTGTGTGTGTGTGTGTGTGTGTATGTGTGTGCGTGCTCATGTAAAAATCAATGCCACAATCAAGAAGCTCCTACAAAGCATTTGGTGCATATATGGGCTTGCCAAGGGGACACTTCTGTCATCCTAGGGTGACTTGTTGTTCTCTTTGCTCAGGACCTCTCCGCAAGGCTGGTCAGTATACAGTCCCAGAGGGCCCAGTTCCTCATCACCTTCAAGACCATGGAGGAAATCTGGAAGTTCTCCACCTACCTTAATTTAGGTATGAGACAAAGCAGGTGGGTGGAGGAGGATCTACTTCACAGTTAGCCAGTTGGTAGGGCTTGACATTAAGGAATTGCTCTGGCTCTGATAATTAAAAAAGATAGAGCCCTAAGATTAATGGTTAACGTCTGGAATATCACACACTGCCTGAAACTAAGTCTAAAGCAAATATTAACTCTTACTCTAAAATGCCCTATAAAGAAGTTCGCTTCTTTGCGTCCAGGGAAATCTTTCTTTATTAGATAACTAATCACTTGGCAAACAGTTATTGGCTCTCTACTAAATTCAAAGTATTGAGATAGATGTGAAATTGATTTTTTTAAAACAGGGAACTAATCTTGAGTGAGATCAAAGTAGCTGCTTGAAATAGTAAAGTTCTAGATGCTTTATCCCATGTATTTGGAAAAGAGTCAAAGAAAGAGATGAGATTATCTGCTTATAGCAGCCTTGGGAGGCAATGTTTTCTAGAAGGTAAAGAAGGACATTGGGGCACAGCACCAGCACCATGGGGGTGGGAAATGGCTCACCTGCCTTTCCAGAGAGAAGATCTGCTGATAGGGCGGTTACAGTTGCAAAGCAAAGCCAAGCAAAGCAAGAGGCCACCTGATTGGATGCTGGTTTTACGTCTCCCAGAAAATGCTGGATTCCATGTACGGTACTCAGGGAGAGATACTGTGCATCTCTGCATATCTCCTTCTGGACCATTAGAGATCCTCACTATTCAAACTCTGCTCCATGGACCAGTTGCATGGGCTTTATATAGGCCCTGCTATAACGGTAGAATCTCAAGCCCTACCCCAAACCTACTGAATCAATATCTATATTTTAGTAAGATCCCCAGGTGATTTGTGTGCACATTAAAGTTCAAGAATTGCAATTATAGAAGATACACAAGTGTTAAGTCAGCACAACGGACAGTCAGAATGGAAAGAGACAGGTTTTTGCATCGTAAGAAAAAGAGGAAGCCTCAAAAGAAGAAACATTTTAATACAAACAATTCATATTTATAGGCATGTTTAAAACACTATACATAATTATTATAAGTATACAATTTACATGGTTTTTAGTCTGCTTTTAACAGGAAAGAGCTTACTAGCATTGCAGAAGGGGCAGGGGCAGAGTGTGTGTTGATATGTGGAAGCCAGTCCTGACTCCTTCGTGGGCCCTGGAGCCCCTCTCAGCCACTGAGTCATCAGGAGCACAGGAATTTGAACCTCAGGTCAGGGGGACTTGAGGGGATACTACGAACCCCCAGAGTCAACCCGGTTAACTTGGAGACCTCCATGGATGTATTAGGACAAGGCAGTTGGGTTTGGTCATCTCATGCATTTATGGAGACCCACAATAGGTTGAAAATGGTAAATATCATTTAAAAGCGACTTATATCTCCCAACAGATGCTGAGAAGAATGAATTCATTCTAGAAAATATCTAGCTACCCCTCTTATGCTATTCTACTTGCAGTTAAATGGCAGGTGGGGAATCTGTTCCTCCTGGGTTCAGGGGGGAGCTTGCTCACCTCTTCCGTGCTCAGCTAATGGCAGGGATCATTTTGCTCAGGAATCTTGTTGGCTTGACTTCCTAGGCTACGTGTCCACGTGTCTGGAGCATCTCCTCTTCGACCACAAGTACTGGCTCAACTGCAGATTGGTGGAGGACACAGAGATCCAAGTGTCCGTGGATGATAAACACCTGGAAACAATTCACCTGGGACTCCTGATACAGGAAGGTGAGTGGGTGTGGGGCTGGGGCTGGGGTCTTATCTGGATATTTGCTATCCAAGGCCCTGAAATAAGTAGGACATAAAGGGAGGCAAAGGTCATTCAAACATGAAATTGTCACCAGTGAACCCACCTATTATAATAGTACTCTGAACATTCCAACTAATTCAACACTGACACCACATGAACAGCTGTGTGGGTCAGTCTCACTGAGTGATGTTACAACTGCTTGGGGAGCTTTACAAAGATGCCCATGCCAGATGCCCATGCCAGTTAATGCCTAAGTTCATTAATTCTCCAGGGGTGGGGGCCCAAGCATTGGCACGGTCTGGAAAGTTTCCCACGTAATTCTAATATGTATCTAAGATTGAGAAACACTTCTCTAAACATGTGATATAATTTGATTGTAAAATAAACATGCAAATCTTGCAAAACTTGAAATATTTCATGAAATCGAGGAAAGTGATGTTGAGGAACCCCTTTGAACACCCCCTGATCTGTTTACAAGTGAGGATCCCATCAAGGTCACCACCCACCAGTTAACAACCGAAGTGGACAAGCCTGATGACATAACAGACACATTGAAAGAGCAAGATTTGAATATGATATTTTTGCAAAAATGATTATGATTGCATGGCACGAATCATGTATGAAGACAAGAATTTCATATTGTGCTATTATGAAACTTTATTGGAATAATGACATTCACCCAAATCAATTTATTTTCCATTGGTTCTAAGATTAAGCATGAAGTTGCAATTATAAATGAAACTCTGTGAAACATAAACATATTTTTGTAACTTTTTATTTCATCTCTTTCTCAAGGTAAAGTCCCAATTAAGCCTTATTCTCACAAATTACTCAGAAATTTTGGTGTCTGTTCTAAGAAAATTCCCTTTCAGTGGCTTTATTCTTTGTACCAGTTTTCCTGGGATCCCAAGGACCTCTTGCGGTGCCTGCCCTGGACTGCCCCCTTACTCCCGGGAAGAACAGTATTCGGGCTCTGGATAGACACGTTGCGTTGTGTGATAATCCCTTTTCACTTCCTGCCGCTCCTCAGAAAGCCGCTGCTTTTCTCATCACCTGCAGGCCAGTTCTTCTGCAGAGCCACGTTCTCCGTGGCTCAGCCACCTGAGAAGGAAGGAGAGTGTTTGGCCCTTTGCAAGGACGAGTTAATCTCGGTGAAGACAGCTGAAGGAGGGTCCGAGTGGGAAGGTGTGTCCTTGGTGACGGGCCAGCGGGGCCTGGTGCCGGTGTCAGCCTTGGAGCCCCTGCCTCTCCCTTTCCACCAGTGAGTAGCCACCTGTCTCCGGGGAGAGGGTCTCCGAGCAGACTGAGGTCCGCACAGAACAGAGCAGGCACGCTTTCATGTGGCGGCCACAGCGCGGGGGAGAGAACAGAATCTGGGTGGCCTTTTGTCTTTCTGTATTTTTTTTTTTTTTTTTTTTGACAGAGTCTCACTCTACTGCCCTGAGTAGAGTGCCGTGGCGTCAGCCTCGCTCACAGCAACCTCAAACTCCTGGGCTCAAGCGATCCTCCTGCCTCTGCCTCCCGAATAGCTGGGACTACAGGCATGCGCCACCATGCCTGGCTAATTATTTTTTTCTATATTTGTTTTTAAGTTGTCCATCTAATTTCTTTCTATTTTTTAGTAGAGACAGGGTCTCGCTCTTGCTTAGGCTGGTTTCGAACTCCTGAGCTCAAACAATCCTCCCGCCTCGGCCTCCCAGAATGCTAGGATTACAGGTGTGAGCCACCGTGCCCGGCCTGTATTTTTTTTTTTTAACAGTCAAGGTTTGCACAGTTTGACGAAATTGGAGATAACTCTAAATTTCAGATGGACAGTGTACCTAGGAGGAAATATACCACCTGTCCTCTAATGCACTGTTTCTTAATGAATAGACTGGGGACCAATTGTGTCAGCATCGCCATGGATTTTACTATAAATTTAGACTCCCTGGCCCTCCTCAGACTCTTTTAGGGTTAGGTCCAGGAATACGTTTTTTAAATAAGCGCCCTAGGGAATGTTTTTCACACTAAAGTTTAAGAAGGCCTGCTGGAAGACATTGCAAACTGCAAAATATAGTGTGACAATGAACACGATCCCAGGCTGTGGACGCCGGGCGTGGCTCTGGCAGAGAATCTGACCGTGTGAATGTAAAGGGACTGTTTGTTAGCTATTTAACTGACTAATTGCAGAGCCAGAAAACAGCACAGGTCTGCTGAACTTCTCTCCTTGTCACAGTGCTCGGTATAAAATTCCCAATAAATGTTTGCCATCATTAGGATATGAGAAATAACAATACTTACCATCCTCATCATCATTCTAACAGACTATTCTGTTCATTGCTGTAATTTTTTGAAATCCCTGTTTGCAAACCCAATGTTTCCATTGGCAGATGGTTCCTAAAGAATTATCCAGGAAGCTGTGGCCTTTCCAGGAAGAGGGATTGGACAGGCTCCTATCAGATCGGTACGGCTGAGTCGAAAACATAGTATTGTTAGGAAGATAATGTTGTCCTGCTTCCTAATTTTATCTGCAGGTTTGGACTCGGTTGATGTGAATTCCTGTCTCGCCTCTGCTACCGACTGCGTTTAAGGAAGCCAGTTTCTGTGTGTACGCGTGGGTTTCCCTGCTTGGGACATGAGAGGTCTCAGTCCAGGGCTGCAGACACGAATGTCTGCAGGGCAGGCAGGACGCACAGATGCGTGGAATGGCAGGGATGACAGGGATTTAAAGATATATGGGTGAAAAAAAAAAAAAAAGGCTGGTGTGGGCCAAATTAAATGTTTTGTGAGCCAAATATGGCCTGCAGGCTGCCGGTTTTCAATCTCTGGTCAAAACATTTTCTAATTTCCCTTAGAGTTTTGTGAAATTAACCTCGAATTTAGGAAGAGTAAGAATGCCTGGCACATAGTGGGCACTCAACAAATATTTGCCAAACAAATGAATGCAATATACTCACATGCACAGATAATTTAGGTAATCTCTATCTGTATGTGTGTATACACATACACATCTGTAAGTGCCGTGTGTATGCATCTACTGGATAATAAAGTCCAATATTTTTTAGGTATCTGTAACATACCTTCCTTTCATCTTCATCTTTAGAGTCCCCCTCACCTCCTGCCGCACATCTCTAGCACAGCTTTACAAGTTCTGAGCCCAAATAACACTTACAAACAGAAATAGCAGGAATTATGGAACCCAGACATCAGATCGAATTAATTATTGATGACAAACAAGTCTTTAGCTTTCTGAGGCAGTTCAGCCTTGTAGTTAGGAATGTGGGGCTTTGAAATCTGTTCTGGGTTCAAATTCTGACTCCACAGCTTAGGACCTGTGTGACCTTGGCCAATCCACCTGCCCTCACTCTGCCACATCTTCCTCATTCGTCAAACGATACCATAAAACCAGCTTCTACGTTGTCATGAGAACTAAACAAAGTGCCGTTTGTAAATCACTTAGCGCAGTTTCTTGCACATGGTAGATATTTAGCACGTGGTGGATCCTATTAACCCACAAATGGGAATTTCTGATCCTGAAGACACAGTCAATAGAAACTTGACAAAAATGTGAGAAAAAAAAAAACTAAGCCAGTAGCTTTCGCAGAGAAGTGAAAGCAAATTAGGAAACTAAGCACGTAAAAGCCATTCTTTGCAGCAGAGCAGGATTCGTGGAAAGAGGGGTTAACCGGCAGTCAGAATGGTTAAGTTCTTGACCCAGTTTGGCCACATATAAGCTCCTTAGGCAAATCACGTACCCTGCCTGTGCCTCCACTTTCTAATCTATGGCAAGGGGGCTTTGCTATCCCTGCCCTGTAGGGCTCTTGGGAAGATCTGAGAAAGTGAATCTAAATGTACTTTGTAAACTGGACACTTCAACACACAGAAAAAGGCCATTACTAGATCCTAGTTAGGCAACTTAGCAAACTGTATAGTTACCATAGCCCGGGAGGAGAGTCTTTCAGATCCTTCTGGGTCATCAGTAGCTTTTTTATTCCACCAACGATAATGAGGCTAACATTTACTGAGGGTTGACTAGGTACCAGGCATTGCGCACTTTATCTTTTTGATTCCCCCTAATATTTACAAGCATCAGGTATTCTTATTATCCCCATTTTACAATTGGGGAGACTGAGGGTCAGAGTGGCCCAAGGAGCTGGAAATTCATGTAGAGATCCTCTGGTATAATGATTTGCACAGGCTGGTCTATGGATTTGTGCCAACCGTGACACAGTGTTTACATAACAGTGGCAAAGTCAGACAAGCCAGGACAATGTCGTGAGCTTTCCACTTTTCCATAAGCTATGTTTGTTCAGTTTTAATGTGTAGCCAGCATTCTGAGAATATCTTTCTTGTGTTTGTTAAAACATCTTTCCTTTTATAAAACAATGGAAAGTGCATTGTAATTCTTTTTAAAAGGTCCTAGTTTGCCAAAATGAAAAGCCAATTGCGTTGTGTCATTTCTGCCAATTTTGTGTGTGTGTGTGTGTGTGTGTGTGTGTGTGTGAAACTTTACTGGCCCTTGAAATCCTAATGTCTGCGAAACCCTCATTTCACGTCCCATTGGAAGGTAGCAGAAGGCTCAGCCGTTCGTGCCGTATGTAGTCGACCTGTGTGCTCCTTCCCACAGGCAGAGGACGATGTAAGGCCTTGAAGGATCGTGAGTCGGGAGAAAAGGATGAACTGAGTTTCCGCCGGGGAGAAAGCATCGAGATCATCGGCTTTATCATACCTGGGCTCCAGTGGTTCATTGGAAAGTCGATGAGCTCGGGAGAAGTGGGCTTTGTTCCCACCAGGGACGTAGATCCCGATTCTTATTCCCCATTGTGAGTGTGACAGTGAGTATGTCATGGAGCTGGGCTGCCTTCCCCGGGGGTCCCTCCCTATTCTGAGCAGATCTTCAGGTGATCTCCAGGGGGGCCCTGGTAACACGGAGCCAGACGAGTACCTTTTGACAGCCAAGGCTGACACAGTGAGGGATGGGGGGGTGGTGATGAGCGTGTGGTCAGGGAATGGGTCAGTTCCGTTCATTGCAACTGATGGTCACTGCGGCCTTCCTCTGAGCAAGGAGAGGCACAACCCCGAGACACAGGGCCTGCTGTTAGGCACCGAGGGTGAAGTCTTGGTGCTTGGATCCTGCCTCTTACACCATCCAACCAAAGGGCCCCATCAAGGAAAGGACAGGCACAGAGAGCAACAGATTCCAACTCGGTGAGCGGACATTCCCCTTCCACGTGGGACTGGGGGGTTGGTCTCACGTAGGTCTTCCATCATTCAGCTTTCAAGCTAAAAGCTTAGTGTGTGAAGTCCACGTCGGCTAGGAGAGCAGAGTGCGTCCTTCACTCTTCACTGCCTGGAACCCAGAGGGCTTGCCCTGAGGAGCAGACCTATGGGCCTGGCCAACCAGCAGATGGCCAGCCTGTCCCACCCACGCTGTCATGGAGGGGCAGCGAGTGGGGATACTGCCAGTGTCCCTGAGATGGGCTTCCTGCACGGGGACAGGAAACGGTAGGAGCCTGTGAACTTAGAATGGTACTTGGCACAGCGAGTGTGTGTGATCAGTAGGCGTTAGCTCTTACTGTTCCTGTTCTTGTCATTGTTGTGCATGGTCATCTTTGAGAGGCAGTTTTAATAGGATATCGGGGGCAAGTGAATCAGATTTCATAAAAGACTTCTGCACCTTACACCTTGCCCCAAATGACAATAACTCAGTACCACCATATTAATTATCACATTTTAGCTGGCTTAGTGGTAAGGGGTACACTGTCACACTGAATAGCAGCATCCTCTGTGTCACATGAGGTGGCAGTACGACTTTCTCCTTATTTCCACAGTGTCATCTGCTGGCCTGCACCTGGTCAGCTGTGGGACCCAAAGCACCAGAGATTGCACATTTGGTACAGAAGGGGAAGATGAGCCAGGAAACAGGAAGGGGTCAAAGAAGAAGAGAGGAGAACTGGCCCCTTTTATACCCCTCAGAACACTCTCTAGATAATAGACATCCCTGAAACACAGCCATCAGGGGATAGATTTTGAGCTCGGAAGAATGACAGCCAAACAGCCTGGAGGTCTATGCGCTATTCCCTTGTCTGACCACTGGGGGGCACTCTTAGCCTGTGTTCGTTTGGTGTTGCGTTTCAAAGGTCTCAGCATTTGCTGAAGTCTCCATTCTCTTCCTGTAGGTTCTCTCCTTGTGCTCGTATATTACTCCCTAAAGTGTGTGTGTGTGTATATATTTAAATACGTAAGTTAAAAAATAAGTAATATTGATAAATTAATGTACTTAAACCAGCAAAAAGAACATAGGAGAAAAGCCAGTATTTTATAGTATTAAAATTTAAAAAATTATATTTTTGTTACATCCCTCTTTTATTCTTTATATTGTTTATCTGTGTCTGCCTTATAACTTAATTTCTTGTGGGCATCTATTTTTGTTGATGAGAATTTTGTTGTTAGTGTCATAGCCACCTCTTTGCAGGTAAGCAGTCTTTTTCTTACTGGTTGTCTTTTTTAAAGATTTTCTTTCTGTCATTGATGTATTACAATTGTACCATTATATGTCCAGATGTGATATATTCTATTATACTTTTATAGCAAATTGTCTACTTCCTTCTTCATAAAGTGTATCATTTAGTCATTATTTCAGTGGAGATTTGTGGGTTACAAATATTCTCAATCTTCAATATTTGTTTGTCTTAAATATACTTAAAATAGATTCTTGAATGATAATTTAGCTAGGTATAGAATAGTATCTTCAAAATGTGGAGGAAAAATAACTATTCATATAAAATTCCAAATCCATTTTTCCAGGGATTTGTCCAATTTATTAGTCTTTTCAGAGAATCAGTTTTTCTTTTGTTGACCATCTTTATTGTTTCTTTATTTTCTATCATAACATTTCATTAATTAGAGCATTTACCTTGATTATTTTCTTCTACTTTTTTGTTTTCATTTAATTAATTTATGTTCTTATCTTTTATATTTAAATCTTTTGTCCCATGAAATTGAACAGTTAAGTAATATATAATTGAACCTAGAAAGAAGGATTAAAAGAAATAGACAAATTTTAAGACCTATAACCTTAAACAAATGGACATTTTGTTAAAAATGATATTTTTATTTATTTTGCTCAGGACTTGGTGTGCTTTTGCAATCTGAAGACTCATGCCTTTCTTCAATTCTGGAAAATTCTCAGTCATTCTTCCTTTGAATATTGCTTCTCTCTCATTCTTTTTAGTCTCTCTTCTGGAATTCCTGTTAGAGGTATGTTGGACTTATTCTATCCTCAATCTCGCTCAATTAGTTCTTTTATATTTTTCATCTTTTTGTCACTCTAGGATACATTCCGGTTGATTTTCTCAACATGATCTTCAGTTTCACTAGTTCTCTCCTCTGCTATGACTAAACCTGCTGTTTAACCCATCCATGTAGTCTTTAATTTCCATGCTTTTATTTTTCATTTCTAGACTTCGTATTTTGCTATTTTTCACATGTGGTCATTTCCCCTCATGATGTTTCATCTTTTCATTGTAGCGTTTATTTATTCTTTTTATTTCATTGTTTTAACCATGTTTATTGTAAGTTATTCTTCAGATACCGTCATTTCTAGTTTTTGTAGTGTTAATTAACCAATTTGTGCATCTGCTGGTTCTCTTTGTGATTAGTTCTTTTTCTTGTGCAGTTCATAGTTTTTGTTATAGGAACTAATTTTCATCATTTTAAAAGGTGGACTTTGCATGAATCCTGGACTGAAGAAAACCTCCCTGCAGAGGAGGTTTTGCATTTGCTTTTCCTGGAATCTTAGGAACTCATGATCCAGGGCAGACTTTTCAATGTTAAGTTCATTGAAAGTGGTGTCTACACCGTGCAGTGCAAATTCAGATCCCACACCTCCCTGTGGCATAGGCCTAGCTGTTTGAGTTTTTCTTCCAGGGACTCCGAGGGATGGAGAGTGTGTTCTGGGCAGGTAGGAAGAAGTTTCCCAATCCCCTCTTTATGAGAGTTTCAGCCTTTTTAGACTCCAGGCTTTATGTGGGGAGCTTAATTCAGCTCCCTGCTTCACACAGATCCAAAATCACATCTCCTGCCCCAGGGGCGGGGGGGCATTATAAGGTCACGCCCAGCTCTGAGGGTCGACGTCCTAAATGAAACTTTCAGGGTCTTTAGACATCTGCTCTCACCTACCAACCTGAATTTGGTTTCTCCTTTTGTTTCTGGCTCCTAGAGATTTCCCTTTCTTTCTTTAAAGTGAAAGTATGTATTCAAGTATCCATCTTTGTTACATTTATCCAGGATTTTTCTGTGTGTGTTGGGGAGAGTAGCTCCCGTAGAGCACTTCAGCCTGCCAGATTGCCAGGAGCTTTGCCATATTCTTCTAACCCAGGTTTCATGTTTGGAAATCCCTCACGTAACCTGTCCAGCTTCCCAGATTCTCTCTAAATACCTGGAACTTGGACGGTAGCAGATGAGCTGTGAGGCCGTGGGCACGAAGGTAGAAGTCCTCCCGTTTCCGTCTCAGCGTTACCACTTTCTAGCTGCGCAATTCTGAGCATGTCCCTGAACCTTTCTGAACTGATTCTTTCATCTACAAACATGGATTTTTAAAATTCACCTCATAAGGTTGTTATGAAGAGTAAATGATGTAGTAAATTTAGGAACACTTTGTAAGATTTAAGAGTTCTACAAAAATGTGGGATCATCATGTTTTATTTTTTTTTAATCCCAACCGAATTTAGTTGTAGATTTCAGTTACGTGCTGTTTTGGGGCTGAGGCTTTCACGGTGCTGGGAAGAACCTGGAGATCAGGCCAGAGAGCTGGGGGCTCAGTAAATGTGGTGGGAAGAGCCCTGGGCCAGATGCCAGGACATGGCTCTAGTGCCACTTCAGCCACTAATTAGTGGTGTGACCTTGAGCAATTCATATAAGCTGCTAGTTTTCTCTTCTTTGGCTTTCAAACCGCATTTATCTGAACTTTGGGAACAAATGGTAAGTGGCCGACCACAGCACCCCCGTCCCATCCTGTCCCTGAACCCTGCTTTTAGAGAAGCTCTTCTTATGTCCTGCTATACCACTCCCTAAGCACTGACTTCATTTTGCTATGCCTCAGTTTATTTGCCTGTAAAAAGGGGATAAGAAGAGTGGAGCCTCACACAGCAATTGCATGGATTAACCGAGACAACAGTGTCTGATTCATCATAAACATCCCCAAAGTATTAGCTGTTATTAACTCTTGGGCTTCCAAGCCAATTTTGTTTTAAAAAATGGATTCTGACATAAAATCATCTCTGTTTAGATCTGAAATAATGTTCAGACGGATACTGGATTTTATCTATCTGAACTTCCAGTTTCCAAGGCATGCCTAGTTTCCAAATTATTTAATTCTATAACAAATCTTCGGTAAGCAAATTAGTTTTAACAATTAGTTTCTACAACAAGGTGAGTATAAAGAACTCTATTATTTATAATCATTTCTTCCCCCTGACCCTTCTTTTACCCACTTCCCATTCCTTAGCAATTTATTAATGTGACATAAACGTGTTCTATGTCATAGAATCACATCTCAACAATTGTGAAAGATTCCTTCTAACCATAGGCAAACTTTCTTCATTGTTCATCCAGATTATATCACCTATCCCTAACTTTTTCTTGAAATAATCTAGGGACAAAGAAACTTCTTTTAATGGTCTCTCTTCAACCCTTACATTTAGGGGAACGAATTCCTCTTTCTTCTATTAAAAATGGGCACCATGTGGTCCCAAAGAATGGGTCGAGGTTGAGAGAAGGGGCTTTGTTTTTCTTGGGAGATGAAGTTTTAAAGGAGGGGTGTCTTCACCCCCACTTCGATCTGCTTGGCAACCACCCTGCTTGGTTCTCCATGCATGAGGTGCTGGCAGCTCTCCTGCCTTGGCGGTGTAAGCACAGGGCGAGAGTGAGCTGAGGAGTCCAATTTCAACTGTGAGCAAATGGGTCGATGGCTTCTCGACGTCCTTCACTACCTCCTAGTGCAGAAAGAAGAACGGATTGAGTCCGAAACCTTGCACCGATCGGGCTTTACGTGTTTTGCAGAAGCAGGAACTCCGCCTTTCTCAGCGATGAGGAAAGATGCTATCTGTGGGCCCTGGGCAGCGACAGGAAGGCTGAGTGTGCCAGCTTTCTCCACACCCTCGCTCATACTGATATCACATCCGTCTACCGGCTCAGTGAGTGTTGTCCTCAAACCCCCTTGAGAGCTTGTCTCAGGCTCCTTGAGATTAAGAGAGTGTCCCTAACCAGGAATAAAAGACCTCTAAATTCTAATCCCACTCATGAATTTGGGGCCATGGCCACCATGCAGTTGATGACCTGGATCTTATTTCATGAGCAGCATTTCACTTTAGATTTCAGATAATTCTTGGGTTGCACGGGACACGTTGCCTAGAAACTATAAGATAGGATGAAATCAACTCACCTATACCAAGGGTAGGCAGCTGTATTGGGCCTTCCATCCTAATCTGGGGGAAGAAAACCTTCCTGAGTCATTGCTGAGGTCCCTCCTTCTAGGGCTGGAGTAGGTCCCCAGTGACAAAAGTGGGGTTATAGAACGTTACAGCTGGAAGGGCCCTAAGAGATGATTTCCCCCCTCACTTTACAGATTGGGAAACCAAGGCCCAAGTGAATTAGTGCCTGAGCTAGGATAAGAACTGCCCTCCCCTAACTGCGAGTCAAGGCAATCCGCATCACCACGCTGCCCCCGACATGAAACGTCACGGATCCTTGGGTGGGCGAGGGGTGCTCAGTGCTCAGCACAGTTTTCAGCTGTGTCTGAAGGAGTGAGTGAATGAATGAATGATACTCATTTCCTTCACTTTATTAAAGGCCCACTGCTCTGTGTCAGGAAGTACTTTCACTCACTGACGGTGGTTTGGGGAAGGCGTTTGATTTCTCCCATCTCTTCAGTGTGATGATGTTATATCTACTACTGTGTGGCCAGATTAGAGGGGCCATGTTTCATGGGTACAGCCAGAGACTGTGCAGAAAGAACCCTCAGGCCACCTCCTGAAAGAAGAGAGGGGAGTTGGAGGCTTTGTCCCTGCATAAGGGGCATTCGTGAGAGCACCTGCCCCAGGCATCGGCACCCAGCCCCAGCAGAGCTTTCTTGCCGCAGCAGATCACGCTGCTCCACGAGGCTGAGCCAGGAAGCTGGAGCTGAGGGCAGTGACCAGGAGGTGGGAGCTGAGGTCTGCTGGGTAGCAGACTTGTATCAAAGAGTTCTGCCAACTGTTGATCCAATGGTTGGGAGAGATCCAGGATCAGGGCCCGGATAGCACATTGCGGCAGTGCTGGGTGCAGGCTGCAGCTTGTGGTGGTACAGGCTGCCCCAGCACCGAGGCAGCCAGCAGAGAGGGCATCTGACTGGTAAATCCCAGCTCCCCCAGGCCCAGCCCTGGGGAAGGAATGCCCCTCTGTAACGCTTCCTCCCAGAGGGGGTGCCACTTTGTAACCCATGTTCCATTTGTGCTCTCAGTGTCCTGGCCTGGAGAGAAATGGTGGTGGTAACATTGGCATGTGCCCCTCAGTGTCAGAGAGGCCAGGGCACACGAACAGCTCTCCTGAGCCAGTCCTGAATATCTGCAATGACAATCACAGCAGAAGCCCTTCCCGGATAGCAGCACTGTGGCTGCGTTAGCCAAGAGCAGTCACTTCTTCACTGCCAAACCCAAGGTGTCTCCTTGGTTCTAAGCTAGTTTAATTTCATTTTGGTGGTGTTAGGTGGCTGTGCCGCAGTCGCCTTGGCCTTTGCGACTCCCCCTTTCTCTCTGACTGTGCCTTTCCAGTGTCCCTCGCTGGCCACCGTCTGCCAGGAAAGCCTATGTTCTTCCGGGGTATTAACGAATTCCCCTCTTCCTCCCTCCCCTGTGGCTTTTCTCTCCTTCCAAATGCTTCACCTGTGTGATCACATTTAGTCCTGGGACTTTGCCCAGCTCCTGGT
The DNA here is from genome assembly GCF_000956105.1 of Propithecus coquereli. NCBI lineage: Eukaryota > Metazoa > Chordata > Mammalia > Primates > Indriidae > Propithecus > Propithecus coquereli. The sequence goes on from NW_012151729.1 coordinate 3,840,693, forward strand.
GACCAGCTGCGGGTCACAGATCTGTATCTGAACCGCTCGGCCTTTCTCCTCGGCTCCAGACCGATTTCCTTCTCTGCTCCTGCAGGTGCCTCTGACTCAAAATGTCTAAAAACTGTGCTCCAGACTCCCCCTTCCCCACCTTCTCCCACTAAGTTACTTAGGGGAGCAAAACTGGGGACCTCAGATGCATCTTTGCTCTTTTTTCTTTGCCCCTCACTTCTGGTCCCTCGGTCCCACCGCTTTCACGAGGCAGAGTGTCCGGCACGTTCTGCTGGCCGCCGGACAAATGTCTGCTGAGTGCACGATGCAGGAGCAGAAGAAGGAAGAAGGAAGGCACGACACACTTGGGAACGGGAGGCTGCGCCGGTGCTGCCGCGAGCGCTGCCCTTGGAGCTCGGTCCTGGCGCCGCCATAAACTCACCAAGAGTCTTGGGAACTACGTCCCTCCAGCCTTCAGATTCCACCGTCCCCCATACGCATGCCTCTTAGCACAGAGCTTGCATTTCCAGCTTTTCTTCTCCGACTCCGGGCTTTGTTTCCACCTCAGTCCCCGAATGTAAAGCACATGGATTAAATAGGACCATTGGGCCTTGTTCTTTAGTGACGACCCTAAGGGCCACTCACTGGTCTGGGAGACACCTGGAGGTAGAGGCATGGTGGCCCATTCTGACCTAACCCAAGGTCTGTCCTTCCTCTCTACCTAGGTGGGTTTGAATCCATCCAGAATCTTCCAAACGATGTGAGCGGTGAGTAGAGATCGTGCTGAGCCTGAGTAGCGATCGCGTCCCTGAGGACAGCACGCCTGTCCTCTGCCGAGAGCGCCCGTCTTCATGGCAGGTGCTCAGGGTCACTCAACTTTGCCTGTCCTTACAGCGTGCCAGCCCGAGGGCTTCAGGGAGGCCGGGTCCGGCAGAGCCTGGGAGGAGCATCCGGCCGCGGGCTCCGGACGCTGCAGCAGCTCCGAGGACTCCAGCCCGGAGGAGGAGGAGCTCCTCTCGGCTGCCTCCGACAGTTATCACCTGCCCGAGCCTGATGACCTGGACGACCCGGAACTGTTTGTGGACCTAAGCACTGGTCAGGAGGAGGAGGAGGCTGAGAACTTTGCCCCCATATTGGCTTTTCTGGATCATGAGGGTTACGCCGACCACTTTAAGAGCCTCTATGACTTCTCCTTCTCTTTCCTCACTTCTTCCTTTTACAGCTTCTCCGAGGAGGATGAGCTGGTGGCCTACCTGGAGGCCTCAAGGAAGTGGGCCAAGAGGAGCCACATGACCTGGGCCCACGCCCGGCTCTGCTTCCTCCTGGGCCGGCTGAGCGCCAGGAAGGTCAAACTCTCTCAGGCCAGGGTGTACTTTGAGGAGGCCATCCACATCCTCAGCGGGGCGTTTGAGGACCTATCCTTGGTGGCCGCTCTGTACGTCAACTTGGCTGCAATCTACCTGAAGCAGAGGCTGAGGCACAAAGGCTCGGCCCTGCTGGAGAAGGCAGGTGCCCTGCTGGTCTGCCTGCCGGACCGGGAGTGCAGTGCCAAGCATGAGCTCGACGTGGTGGCCTATGTTCTGCGCCAGGCGATTGTGGCAGGCAGCAGTCCCCTGGAGGCCAGGGCCTGCTTTCTCGCCGTCCGATTGCTCCTAAGCCTGGGGCGGCACGAGGAGGTCCTGCCCTTTGCTGAGCGCCTGCAGCTCCTCTCGGGACACCCCCTTGCCTCAGAGGCTGCGGCCACCATCTTGAGTTTTCTGTACGACAAGAAGTATCTTCCACACCTCGCAGTGGCCTCTGTCCGGCAGCGTGGTACCCAGAGTGCCCAAGGGATATCTCTTCCTATCTGGCAGGTCCACCTGGTCCTCCAGAACACCACCAAGCTCCTCCGTGTTCCCTCCCCAAGCTGGGGTGAAGTTTCCACCCTGGCCTGCCCCACACTCAGGCAGGCGCTGGCCAGCTGTGAGGAAAAGGCAGACTGGAGCAGCCAGCGAGCCCTGTGTCTCATCCTGTCCAAGGTGTACCTCCAGCACAGGTCTCCTGATGGTGCCATACACTACCTGAGCCAGGCCTTGGCGCTAGGACAGCTGCTGGGGGAGCAGGAAGCCTTTGAGTCTTCCCTCTGCCTGGCGTGGGCCTATCTCCTAGCCAGCCAGGCGAAGAAGTCTTTGGACATCCTCGAGCCACTGTTATGCTCCCTGAAGGAGACAGAGAGTGTCACCCAAAAGGGAGTGGTCCATAACCTCCTGGGACTTGCACTTCAAGGTGAAGGCCGGGTGAACAGGGCAGCCAAGAGCTATCTTCGGGCCTTGAATAGAGCCCGGGAGGTGGGAGATGTGCGTAACCAGGCAGTGACTATGGCCAATCTTGGCCACCTGACCCTTAAGTCCTGGACTCAGCAGCCAGCCAGGGACTATCTCCTACAGGCTGTCCGACTCTATTCTGAACTCCAAGCCAGCAAAGAGACGGACATGGAATTAGTACAGGTGCTTCTCTGGTTGGCCCAAGTTCTGGTTTCTGGAGGCCAGCTGGCCCATGGCCGCCTTTGTTATGAAATGGCATTGCTGTTTGGCTTAAGACATCAGCACCTGAAGAGTGAGTATATCCTGCGCTGCTGAAAAGCTGTAGAGAAAAGTGTTGGAGCAAGCTTTGCCCATCTCCTATGTCAGGTCATCTCATTCATGTCCCTGCTTTATGTTCAGGTCAGCTTCAGGTCACCAAATCCCTCTGCCATTTCTACAGCTCCGTGTCCCCAAATCCTGAGGCATGCATCACCTACCATGAGCACTGGCTGGCGCTGTCCCAGCAGCTCAGGGACCGGGAGATGGAGGGGAGGCTGCTGGAGTCCCTCGGGCAGCTCTATCGGAACCTGAACACGGCCAGGTGAGTCCGGGCTCAGGGACCATCCTAGAAGCGGCTTTCCTCCCTTAAGGAGCAGCAGGGTTCTTTCTCTCTGGAAGTTAAATCCAAATGCAATATGGTACAGGCATTGTGCAAAAAAGCAGGGACTCTGCGGCTACCACATGGTACCATCTGTCACTTATTAGCTGTGTGGCCTTGGGCAAGTTAATTTCTCCGTGCCTCAGTTTCCTCATCAGTGAAAGGAAGATGATAATGGTATCTAACCTGTAGTGTTATTGTGAAGGATAAGTGAGTTAATGCTCATGGAACTCTTGGAACAGTGCCTGATACGTAGAAAGGGCTCGGTATTGTTAACTTCATCACTGTTACTTGTGTGTTTCCATGACTACTCCTCCCAGGACCATGGCCGAGGGTGCATATTCAAAGAGGAAGCAATTAGACCTAGGACTGAGGAACCTTTAGGAGGTCTTCGGTACCTGAAGACAGTTGATTTTAAAGAAAGGACACTTAACCAAAATAAATCCACTGAAAGGCGGGGTGTAAAATTTCATCGTGAAAAAAGTTCAGTTGAGACCTTACCTTTAAAATGAAACTGGAGATTATGAAATGACATTTAATGTCACCTTTTAGTTAGGAATACTTAAATTATAATTGCCACTATGCACCAAGTCTTAGAATAAACATACAATAAAAGAAAGGAGTGTTGACTTTTTGGCTTAATTGTGTTGACCAAATTGCATAATAGCACAAGGAGACATTCTTTGTTTTGTGATTGACTTTTCAGCAGCGTCGCAAAAAGCCTCATTTTTGCAAAAATAAACCAGAATGTAACCGTTTAACCAAAAGATCTTTTAACCCTTTGATATTCAGATTATTCGCACTTAAATCTTGCCATGTCCTGCTGATTTTCTCTTCTTTTTCTCTTCACTGGTCTAATGCTGCTTAATCCTCCTTGCCAGTGGGCAGCCTATAGTTCTGCTCTGTAACAAGCCTCAAATTGATTCCATTTAATCCTACATGGTTTGCAAGATTTTCAATTTCACTTTGCAACAGATTTGCATTATAGTATTGTATTCGTAATTATGAATGGCTTCTAAAATAGAGCAGGGATAATTGCTACTGTTGAGCAGAGTGTGGTGGGTGAGGAGAGGCTAATTAAATGACATTTTTTGCTTTTCTAGGCAACATGGTAATTGGGCACTTAAACAATGACTAATCAGATAACAAATTCTCTCTCTCTCTCCTTTCTTCTCTTACAAGAAGCAGGTGTCCTCCCAACCTCCCACTGTCTTTGCCTTCAGTCCAGGGAGGGAGTTTGGGGTCCCTGCAGCATGTGGGGGAATGGGAGGCTCCAGGGCCACTCTGCTTTTATTCCAGGGCACCCCAGAAATTTGGATGCTTTTGGAGCAGATCCAGAAGGCAGGCCCGAATTAATCACAGAGACGACATAGCCATGTGCTCGTGGTGAGGCATCGTGTAGGGTTGGGCTTTGGGAAAGGTGGATTCTAAGGGACTAGAGCAAGAGTGGCACATCTGTCTCAGGCTTTTTGCCACCTCTCGCTGCTGTGCAAACTCAGCCTTGAATACTGCTCCCAGCCATCACCTACCCCACTGCCATCCTTTGTTCCCTAGTGCTCCTCCCACCTAGTTGTCTAAAACCACTGTAATTCTAGGGGGGAAGCCAGAGGGAAAGCCCTGGATGCTGTAGGCACGGACCGTAGAGGCCTTATTTAAGGCAGTGTATAGGGTCACTGTCCTTAGGTGGTGGGGGTGATGGCAACGAGGTCAGGAGTGGGGCTGCAGAGGGCCCAAGGAGTCACTGGAGGAAGTTGGCAGCCAGAGAGCTGGGAGAGGAGCCAGGAAACCTGATTCTGCCCTGACCTACTAAGGTGTCCTGAAGCAAGTCACTTTTCTTCTTGGTTACTCCGTTTATGAAGTTAAATCGAATCAGGTACCTGCCAGTTCTAAAATGTTGAGTCTGAGACCAGCTAGCTTCACTGGATGTTAGTACCAGAATTCCTGCTGCCTCTGAAGGGTTTTGAATTTGGGGGGCAGATGCTTAAAGTTGTGGGTTTTCTAAGGGGCCTTTGAGATCAAAGACCTAAGCTTTTGGGGTTTGAAAAACTCTACAGTATGTTCAGAAGTTCTTGGGGGCAGACATTAGGTCTAGCACAGAGGTGGGCACAGAGGAGACATACATGTGTCGGGGGCAGCCAAGGGGTTAATTAGTTACTAATTTCACCAGCTCACAGCCCTTGAGCTGCAGCTGTATGCTGACTGGGTGGCTGATGATTGAGATGGAAACGGGGGAGTTTACCTGGGGAAAACCATGGCTTCTTTGCTCAGGACTCAGGTATGAAA
>NW_012151729.1:3847579-3848450 GCF_000956105.1 Propithecus coquereli
GAGTCAGAGCTACAAGCATGCCCAGCCCCCAGACAGCGGGCACTGCACCCGTTAGGTGTGAATTTACCCATCCCCTCCAATACTTGTTAATGGTTGTCTTTTTTTTTTCAGCCATCCTAGTGAGTGTGAAATCGTATCTCACTGCAGTCTTGATTCGCATTTCCCTAATGACTAAAGATGTTGCCCGTTGTTTCACGTGCTTACTGGCCCTTTGTAATCTTTGGAGAAATGTCTATTCAAGTCATTGCCTGTGTTTAAATTGGATTATTTGCCTTTTTATTGTTCATAGCTTATGTCTCCTTTGTTGTTCAGTTCAAGGAATCTTTTGATTTCCATCTTAATTTCATTATCGACCCAATAATTGTTCAGTAGCAAGTTGTTTAATTTCCATGACTTTGTGTAGAATTGAGAGTTACTCTTAGAATTGATTTCTAGTTTTCATCCACTATGGTCTGATACAGAAGATATCTGATACAGAAGATACATCGTATGATTTTGATTTTTTAAAATTTGTTGAAACATGTTTTGTGGCCTAAGATATGATCAATCTTGGAGAATGTCCCATGTGCTGATTAGAAGAATGTATACTCAGTAGATTTTGGTTAGAATGTTCTGTAAATATCTCTTAGGTCCATTTGTTCTAGGGTTTCATCTAAGTCCAGTGTTTATTTATTTTCTGCTTTGATGATATGTCCAGCTCTGATAGTGGGGTGTTGAAGTCCTTGGTAATTATTAATATGATGCTATTATTTATTTCCTTGCTTAGCTCTAGAAGAATTTGTTCTATGTATCTGGCAGCTCCTGTATTAGGTGCCTTTTTATTATTGAATTGTAAAAATTCATTATATATTAATTCTTCTTTAAACATTTG
>NW_012151729.1:3848646-3849056 GCF_000956105.1 Propithecus coquereli
CTGTATGCTGACTGGGTGGCTGATGATTGAGATGGAAACGGGGGAGTTTACCTGGGGAAAACCATGGCTTCTTTGCTCAGGACTCAGGTATGAAAGAAAAGCGCTTACAGCTTGGAGGCAGCCTCTCTGGTCTTTAGTGACAACTACAGTAGTCAGAATACCATAAATGGAACCTCAGATATCCATTCTAACAACTCTTTGGGAATACTGGCCTAGATAGTACTAGCCACAGAACACAGTGGGTATCGTCTTAGGGAGTCTCCACCATAAGGAAGCAAGTGACGCAGAATGAATTAGAATATCAGGGATTTGCACCCAAAGGAGGAAAGCATCTTTTTCTAAAATTAAATAGTTGCTTAAGGTAAAAAACATGAATTAAACCAGTATTGAAGGTTATAAGTTGAAAAATA
>NW_012151729.1:3851784-3872033 GCF_000956105.1 Propithecus coquereli
TGTTCTATAGATATCTGTTAGGTCTAATTATAGTTAAAGTCTTCTAATTCTTTGTTGTTCTTATGTCTAGTTCTATCCAAGTGGGTTATTAAAATCTCCAATTATTGTTGAATTGTCTATTCTCTTCCCTTCAATTCTGTCAGCTTTTCCTACCTGTATTTTGGGGCTCTGTTTCTATGTGCATATATGTTTTTAATTATGTCCTCAGGATGGATTGAGTCTTTTATCACCATAAAATGTCCTTCATTGTCTTTGGTGACAATTTTGATCTTTTTGTATGATATTATAATAGTATAACAACTCTTGCTGTCTTTGGTTACTATTCACATGATGTATCTTTTTCCATACTTTTAGTCTGTTTGTGTCTTTGAATCTAAAGTGTATCTCTTGTAGACAGCATATAGTAGAAACATTTTTTAACTCCATTCTTCCAATCTCTATCTTTTGACTGGAGTGTTTAATATATTTACCTTTAATTAATTACAGGTGAGATACAATTTATGTCTGCCATCTTTCTATTTGTTTTCTCTATCTCATATCTTTTTTGCTTTTCTATTTCTCCATTCTGCATTCTTTTGTGTTAAATAGATATTTTCTGATAGACCATTCCAATATACCATTGTCATTTCTTGTACTATATTTCTTTTGGTTATTTTCTTAGTGATTACCCTGGGGATTAATAATTAACATCTTACCTTACAACAATCTCAGGTGTTTCCTGAACATACACACAGCCCTATACATGCATGTGGTCTTCTGGATTCCTAGGAATATTTCAGAGCTTCTCAAGGCTTCTTTTGGAAATCTCATTCCCCAACTTTTCCTTTTATGTCTTTTTGTTGGCTTGTTTGCTTCGAATATTTTCACCACCTAAGGCAGTAACAATGTTAAACAATTGCTGCTGATTGTTTTTGACAAACACCTCAGGGAAAAAGGTGTTCTGCACTGAGTGAGCTCTAAGTCAAGTCAAATAAAAACATGCCCTGTGAGTAGAGGCTTTCAGGGAACTTTCAGATGGATCAAATAGTGACAATTCTCTGGGGATGGAACTTTGGGGGATTCCAAGCTCATAGTCTCTTGCAGTGGCTGCTGGTTTTTCCAGCCACCATTTTGTGACTATTTATTTTTAAGGCTACCACACAGCTGGTGCAAGCAGGATGGCCCTGGGCAAGTTGAAAAGCAAAAAAGCTTAAGATTCTTAATAAGCTTAAGTTTCAGCCCTTTTTCTGAAAAAATGCTCATTGCAAACCTTCGGTTAATATTCAGAGTTCTGAAAAATTTCATTTTGACAATTTTTGCCAGTGTTCTCATAGCTTTTATGGAGGAGTAGATTTTTGGAGGTCCTTTACTCCATCGTTTTAGAAGTTGATCTAGTATAGAACTTTTAGTTTTAATCTTCTATAGTTCTAAATTATGATTCTTATTCATTCAATTAGAAGGAAATAAATATCTACTTTTGCTTTACCACCAATAGGAGTGGTAAAGTGGAAAACTGGGAAATACTTTATGTGTCAGAGAAAACCCCTGCAAACATAAGGTCATTGTGCCTTTGCAAAATAGCTAGTTCATCAACGGGAACATGCTATAATGCTATATTTATTTAGCATGTGTAAATTACCTACTCTTACAGTGCACTCAAAAAAAAAAAAAAAAGAAGAGAAAAGAAAAAAAAAGAACAAAGAAAAAGACCAGCTACAGATCCAGATAAACAAGTGTTTCCATGTACCCAGGGGGTGGTTACTGTAATTTAGTGCTAAGATTCCCGGTAGCTGAGGTAAAAAGGGGAATGCTGTATGAGGTTCTCACTGTCTGATAAAAGAACATAAACAAATGTATTTGTCAGAGCAGACTTTTTTCCTGGCACTGATTTCTAGGAGGAATTTATTAAGTGGGTCTTGATGTAATGGACAGATTTCTTCCACTAAATTCCCCTCAAGGGATTTGCATTCTCACAAAGCTCAAAGCCATAGCAAGCAAAGACAGGAAGTGTTCATGGAAGAAGTGGTAGGCTTCTGTAGGGGCAGGTTTGGAAGGAAAGGAGACAATGCTTTCAGCAAAGGATGGGGGTGATCTGTCAGTTAAGACTTCATGAAAGGGGTAGCATTTGAGGAGGCCCTTGAAGGATAAGTAAGATTTTGAAAAGTGGAGAGGGGTAGAGAATAGCATTTCAGGTGTAAGGAATAGTAGTAGCCGTAGAGATGGCTACGGGGACACATTTGAAAGACATTTTGTAGATTTGATAGACAGATTTTGGTGATCAAACAGATATGGGCAGAAAGAAGTCTCAAATCTGTCCCCTACGAGAGGATATGGAGGTTGAGTGGGCGTGGGGGTGGCAGTAGGCTTCTGGACCGGCGCAGTGAACACCTGTAATGAGAACAATGGTCATGATGGTAACAGAGAGCATTCAGTGAGCATGCCTCGTTTATTAAGCAATATGTAAATCTCAGGATAACCTCAAGAGGAAGAAAGAGTTGTGGAAATTGAGAGCTGAAGAAGCCAAATAACTTGTATGAGGCCACGTAGCAGGGATTGAAACCCCAACAGTCTGAGTCCAGAGCAGGGTTAGCAAACTTTTTAATAAAGGATCAGATAGTAAATGTTCTAGGCTTTGTGGGCCATATGATCTCTGTCACAGCTACTCCGCTCTGCAGTTGTAGCATGCAAACAGCCATAGACAACACATAAATGAATGAGTGTGTCTGTGTTCCAATAAAACTTTATTTATAAAAGCAGGTAGCAGGCTGTATTTGGCCCATGGACCATAGTTTGCCAACCCCTGATCTAGGATGCATATTCTTAAGCACTCTGTATATATTCTGCCTGCCCAGGCAATAATTCTCACCCTAGATCCACACTAGGTGTGGATGGCTATATAGTGAAACCTCACGGAATTGTATGGATAAGATTGGTTCATTTTTTATCAGGGCTGACCCCTGCCTGCTACAGAGAGTCCAGACTGATGATGCCACTTGGTTTCACTGGTGTTAGCTCAGACCCATGACTCCTCGACGTAAGGTGGTTTTTACTATCCCATGCTGCCTTTTTACTGATTTTAATTCCTCCTATTTGAAAGGTTTTCTCTGGGGTTTAGAGGTGGGGATGGCAGAGAAGGGCAAGTAGATATTGAAAACTTTGTCCCTGCCTTCAGGTTTTTTCCTTGGGACACTTTGCTGTTCCCTTGTCTAATACCTTCAGGGTCATGTCCTCTCTGCCTTCCAGGTAACAACTACAGAATCTAATTTGATAAAGTTTTTCAGTTTCTCAATGGAAGGGATCTTTGGGGGTCTTATCTTCTGTCTTCAGGTGATATAACACAGACTGGCACCTTGTTCTAGAGCTGAGCCCGTTGGGGTCCATGAGAACTTTGTGGCTCTATTGAATCAATGCAACTAACATTTACTGAGCATTGACTATGGCCCAGACACTGTGCTGAAAGCTGGACAAAGGAGATACGGTCTCTGAGCTCACAATGCTAACAGAATAGCTCAGGTAATAAACATTATATAGTCACCAAAGATATCATATATATTGTGGTAAGTGCCACAAAGGATATGCACAATACTATTATTAGAAAGAAGGAATGCCATGCATGTAATAGGTCCTCATGAAATAACGATTGATTCTTTGCATGTGAGTATAATAGTAGCCTAGAAGCCATTATTCCTGGCTTTTATTCTTATACTTATGCTTCTTACTGCTACAGAACTGAAAAAAATGTTTCGATATTTGGTTTTGTATAATAATATAACTAATATGCTAATCCCTAACACTTTTGTAATCCTAAATAAGGGAAGAATTGCTTTTGCAATATGTCTTCATATAGTCACAAGGCTATGATATACTCCACCACCCCAGTTTTGCAGATGAGAAAACTTTGTTCAAGGTTTAAAATAGTGTATGTCCTTAAAAACTTCAGAGCTTTTAGAGTGGCAAAAGAAAGCAAAAGTCTTCCCACGTGCTGATATGTGAGCCAGAAATTAAGAACTGCTTGTGGGGCTGAATGTGGGGGATCTAGGGTCAGACTCCTAAGGTTAGATCCCAGTTTAAACAGGGTTTATTACACAGTCCAAATCACTCTTTCCCAGCCTTATTTTTGCATCTATAAAATGTATATAATAGTAGTACTGATCTCTTGGGGCTGCTATGATGATTAAATGAGATTATGCATGTAAAGCACCTAGTACACACTAAATGCTGAATAAATGTCAGGTAACAATACTGCCATTGTTACCATTGCAAGGAAAAGCAGCAGAGAGCTCAAAATAAAGCTTCAGAAATGTGCAGGGAAACTTAGGTAAGTTAAAAAAAGAACCCACCCCACTGGGTTTCTTTATTTGCAAAATGGGCTAAGATCTCTAAAGGCTTAGTGTTCCTATAGGAATTAAATGAGATAATGTATACCGAAAGTGCATATCCCAACACTTGGCACAGGGTCAGCCCTCCGTGAGTGGCAGTTCTTATTATCAAAACAGGACAAGAACAATTAGTGGGGGCTGGGCTTTGGCCAGAGATCAGACAAACTCATCCGAGCAGGGCAGGGACCTGGGAAACCCCAGCAGGGGTTGGTAGGAGGAAGTCCAGGAATGCAGGTGTATTGGGGTCACTTGGCCACAGGCCCATGGCTCTGTATCAGCCGGGAAAGAAGAAACAAAGACTCAGCCCCAGAGACTGAACTTGGGGACCGGAAAAATGAGAAGAAGAGAAGAATCAAGATTGGAAAGGGGAGGAGCTGGCATGGCGGGGCACAGGCGCAGGAGACCCAGCTGTGCTCAAGGCTGACTGCATGCTGGCCCACCGGCACGCCCCTTACTCCTTTTGATTTGGACTCTGAACCAGATCCAGAGCCGGCGGGGGGTGGCTGGGAGGGGTTGGACTGCTGGACCCTTCCAGGCCAAGCCGGTGGCTCAGCTGGTGGGGGACACCGCATGGCCACTGGCAGAGGTAAAATAATGGGGTGGCGAGTGGCGATAAGAAAGAACCAAGGAAGCTGGGGGCCACCTCCCGATTCTAGACCACAAAAGCACTTGCGTTTTACTGGAGATCATGGATCAGGTTTCGAGAGGTGGTTGCATTTGCAGGGAGTGTCATGGTGCTGTGTGAGGAGCCAGGTCTCTGCGAGTCTTGTCTTTCCCTCATGACACAAGTTTTTTGGAGAGAAATAGTGATCTCCTCTCTTCCACAGTCATAATGAACTCAGACAGAGCAAATGCCAGCTCTGTGATTTGGTCTCTCTGTGATAACCCAAATCTTGCTCCCCGAGGGTCTGGAGAAAATGACTATAGCCCAAGGACAGCAAATGCTAATAATCAAAAACACAACAGGAAACACGATCAGGATGAGATTTATGGCTGCTGTCTCCATCGACCGTTGTAGTGAGCGTGGGGAGAGCTGCGGAGGGTAGGCCTGCGGAATCTCTTCACCCTGCTTGAGGTTCCGGGGTCTGGAGCAGGGGAGAGAAGGGCAGGGCTTCCTATAGTGAATGAGGCTGTGGCTGTTGCAGCTCAGCCAGGGAGATTGGTGGCCACCTCTGCACGGTGTGGAGTTCCTCAGCTCACAGCACATTCTTGCTGCTGAGAATTTTGAGAACTTTCACATGCTAATACTTGGGACAGGGTGGGCAGTGCCCATCCTGGATGTCAATAAATCTTGTGTCAAGGGCAGGGCGGTGGGGAAAGCTTGAGTTCTTTTTTCTCAGTTCTTACAAGGTCCCAACGCCTGGAAGGCTAAGAGCTGCCTCATTGTCAGTAGGATCAGGACCTCATGAGTCAATGGCAATGCTTGTTCTCATCTCAGTGCACACGGGGGCTGGGTGGTTCATGATGAGGCAGTAGCCACGTTTGATGGGGATTTTTTACCTAAGCGTCCACAGATGTGGTTGATGATGATTAGTGTTTCTAGAAGGAGTTGCATAATTCGGTGCAGTGGTTCTCAAACTGTGGCATGTGTGAGCATAACCTGGGTGTGTCTTAGAAATTCTGCTTCCTGGCTTACAAGTGCAATGATTCTGATTCAGCCAGTCTGAGGTAGCTCTGGGGGTCTGTGTTTTTAATAAGCTTCCCAGGTAACGCCGATGAGAGTGGGCCATGAATCGTGCTTTGAGAAATGTGGGTGTTGTGGAAGGAGTCCTGGGCCGGGACTCAGGAGAAGGGAGTTCTGGCCCCGGATCCCCCTCCTAATGTTCTGTGAACCTTGCGTGAGTCATTTCCCATTTCTGGGCCTGTTTCCTCTATAAAACAAGGGGGTTGGACTAGATCAGCAAGTCCAAGCTGCACAATAGAATCACTTGGGGAGCTTGGACCCTGAGCTACTCCCCCAGAGAGTCCGGGGCGCGGCTAGTGTGACATTTCAGCACACTGGGGAGTCTGGCTGTGTGTATGTTTAAAAAGCTTCTGGGTGACTCTGATTGCTGCTGGGGTTGAGAACTGCTGTCTAGATGATGCCCAGTCTTCTTTCCCACTCTCAAATTCTGAATATGTTACCGACGCCTCATTTCTTCTTTAATCCCTATCACAGGGGAAGAGTTTTCTACATAATATGATTTTCCAGATAATTAAACGGTGCTCTGTTAAGCACCAACCTTTTAAAATTTTCACCCTACTTTGATTTCTCTTTTTAAACAAAGCATCAAAATCTTCTTGATGAGTTGAAGTTACCTCTATGGTCACTAATTCGTGCATGCACTCAATAAATACGCGTTTGGTGTCTACTGTGCGTGTGATGTGCTTTTGAAAAAAAACATTATAGTGCAGTCGAAAGATTGATTGGGCCATGGGTCAGTAATAATAATGATGACAACTAATATTTAAACATTTGTTATGTACTTACATGTGATAGGCACCGTAGTAAGCACTCTAGCTTTATGATCTCTTTTAATTCTCACGACAGTCCTCTCAGGCAATTATATTTCTATTTTACGGATGGAGAAACCAAGGCACAGGGAGGTTCTGTCCTTGCTCAAGGTCACACAGCTGATCGGGGCAGAGCTGGGGTTTGAATCAGGCCCTGACCTCTCTGTGTGATCTGGAACGTGGTTGTTCCCTCTCAGACCCTCCGTTTCATTCTGTGCTGAGTGAACTCCGAGGCCCTTTTGAGCCCTCACACCTCACAAGTTCCTGTCTGTGCCCCAGGTCCCTCAGGAGGTCCCTGACGTGCATCAAGGAGAGCCTGCGTATCTTCATCGACCTGGGGGAGAGAGACAAGGCCGCCGAGGCCTGGCTCGGGGCGGGGCGACTCCACTACCTGCTGCAGGAGGACGAGCTGGTGGAGCTGTACCTGCAGGTAGGCCTCCTACACAGCTCTCTGGGATCTGCTGACTTCGCCACTTGGGGAAGCAGCTGCACCCTACAAACTGACCAGCTGGAGCTGGAGGGGGGTGATGTCCACGACAGGCCTGCAGAGGGTGGGTCAACAGTGCGCTGCTTTCTGGACACATGATGGAAACCAGGGTGGCCTGGCCAGCTGAGTACAGGCAGCAAAGGGCCAGTCCCTGGGTCCCCTATGCACATGTGAGCTCTGGAAGACTGTCCTCACTTGTCACCTGTAATGTCACCTGTCACATTAAGTATATCCATCTTAATGCATATACCTTGGCTTCCGGGTTTTACTGTAGTTTGAAGCAAGGTTGGTGTATGTGGGGAATTAACACTGTTCTGTCTTTTTTTGTTGTTTGTTTGTTAACATGTTTTTAATATCTGAGATGTGGTATAGTGTAGTTTAAAAGCCTTGGCTTCGAAGAGAGGAAAGCCAGGATCAAATCACACGGGTATTGATTGTGGACTGTGTGACTCTGGGCTTGCCACATGAGCTCTCTGGCCTCAATTTCTTCAAGGGGAACCCCATTTCTTAGCATAAGGATTAGGAAAAAGCATATATATATAAAAATATTTCTTTATGTTTTATTATATTATCCTATATACTATATATGACATATTATATATTATATTTATATACATCTCTCACTTGCATAGTAGTAAATGCAGACTTCTACTGAGACTCAGCAAAGGCTGCATAACATTGCGTGCTTCCTAAGGACAGGAAACTTTGCTAAACACTTCACCTACACGATGTAGTTTAATCCTCATTGCAAGTGCTGTAGGAGTTTCTATTCTAGTTTGCAGTTTACAGATGAGGCTCAGAGAGGCTGAGAATTTGCCCAGGGTGATACAGCTGGCAGGTGGTGGCACTGAGAATTACACAGAGACAGTTGGACTTAGCGCCTTCGCTCTCAGCCCCCACGCTATCCTGCCTTGGGATTTTAGAGCTGGAAGGGTTTTCAGAGAGTAGACCTTCTCCTTTCATGCTCTGGGAGACTGAAACCGAGAGGGTTCAGGTTGTTAATTGTAGTGATGGCAAAGCCTCCTGACTCCAGGACTGCATCCCAGTGCCCCTCCCTCTCTGTGCAGCTGCCCATGCAATAACAGTAGTCACTGGTCAGAACTGGTCCCTGGCCCCGCCCAAAGCCCAGGCTGCCACCTAACTGATGTTCCTCAGGGTCATTCCCAATAAAGTGAATCATTCTCCACCTGAGGCTATTTGAGGTCGTCTACCTGAGCAGCAGATACAGCAGGATGTTCTTCACTTTGCAACTTCATCACGTTGGGTTGAGGTGCAATTTGAAATAGCTTGCTAGAGATAAAGAGGCCGTGGGGGCTAGGAGAGGGTATTGGGGTGGAAGACACTGGCATTTGTTTGCCAGTAATTATTGCTGTGAATTGGGGAGGTTCCATTTTCCTTCTGAGCCTCACTCTATGTGGAAAGTGTAGGTGTTGAATTACATCCATGTTTTTCAATTTCAGTCATTTATAAATTCAGCTTAACATTTTGCTATATCCACGTACCTTTTATATCATTATGCACTTATTTTTCCTTGACTCAACTTCAAGTCTTCTTAGCTTTCTACACTTAGCCTTATCTTACACAACACTATCTGAAATCTCAGGTTCGATGCATGAATAGTCTTTTTTCCTAAAACACATTAAAATAAATATTTAACTATGAAAACTTAAAATGTTTATCTATATACTGCTAAAAAAAAATCTCTAGCCACCAGGACTAATCTCTCATACCATGATGGGGACATGCCAGACTCGAGATTCTCTGTCTTCTTTCCGGCACTGTGAATGTGCAGGACAATTCAGGATTTGGGGGACTTGAGCAGAGGGTTAGCGAGGCGATCTGCCTTTTGGTCCTGCCAGTCCTGTGGAGGGCTGGAAGCCCTTCTCTTTGCTTTTAACAGCCATTTCTGTCCCACCCAGGCAGCCATCCAGACAGCCCTGAAGTCAGAGGAGCCCTCTCTGGCTCTCAAACTTTATGAAGAAGCAGGTGACGTGTTCTTCAATGGGACCCGCCGCAGGCATCTTGCAGTGGAATATTACCGAGTAAGTCACCGCACAATCATGGGCAGGGCCCCACTGGACTTCGGTCTGGGGGGGTCTCTCCTCCCCTCTCTTGCTGGAATTTCTTTTTCCTCCCTTCCTTGTCTGGCACCCACCTACTTGCCCTCGCGCTAATCTAGGAGGTGCTCAGGGAAGGATCTGATAAACTCAGTCATCGTCAGGCTTGATAAGTTATCCTTCCTGGGCTAATACACCATAATAATTACATCTCTTGGGTGCATGGTACTTTACAGTTTATAGCACACTTCCGTGCTTACCGGTATGCCCCACTTACTACTGGTGGCGTGGCGGGAGATTATTTAAAGGGATACATAGATATTTTTATCAAGCATGTGTTAAAACGTATTTTAAAAAAATTGTTAGTGTATAATACCAGTTCATCAAACCGTAAGTTCACAGATATTATTGCAAAAGATGAGGCAAGAAAATAAAAGAGTTGATTTAAAAAATAGTACAAATTAAATAAATGTCCAGAGATTAAGCAAGATACCTCAAAAATTGTGAATGTTATTCATCACCGACTGACATTTGGCAACTCATATTATCTTATCCTAAAATTTAATTTGTTTAGTTATTCATTCCTGTGTTTGTTCAGCTGCTTATTCAGTCATCAAACATTACCAAGCACTCCATCTGTGCCAGGCGTTAGTTAAGCTGGGCATGGGGAGAACAAGAAGCTCATCCCTGATTGTAGAGGGGCCTATTTTCATACACATTTTGCAGATGAAAAAACTGAGGCTCTGGGAGATGAAATGACTTGCCTAAAATTCTATCATTATTAAAAAAAAAAATGGGCTGGGCGCGGTGGCTCACGCCTGTAATCCTAGCACTCTGGGAGGCCAAGGCGGGTGGATAGCTCAAGGTCAGGAGTTTGAGACCAGCCTGAGCAAGAGCAAAACCTCCGTCTCTACTAAAAAATAGAAAGAAATGATCTAGACAACTAAAAATACATATATAGAAAAAATTAGCCGGGCATGGTGCCACATGCCTATAGTCCCAGCTACTCGGGAGGCTGAGGCAGAAGGATTGCTTGAGCCCAGGAGTTTGAGGTTGCTGTGAGCTAGGCTGATGCCACGGCACTCTAACCTGGGCAACAGAGCAAGACTTGTCTCAAAAAAAAAAAAAAAAATTAAAAAAAATGGAAATGACCATTGATTGAGCATGTTCAGACACTATGTGCATACTCGTTTGTGCACTTCATAAATTAGCTCTGTGGGTGCTAAGGGAGCACATAGCTGAGAGGCAAATAACTTCCCATGTGGCCTTGGGAAAAGCCACCTCCCTTTCCCCAATTTTAGGAGGCCTGATGACCTGTAGTTCTTCCACTTCTGAGATCTGGGCAAAACACCAAGAGCAAAGACCAGAAGAGCGAGTTGAGAAAAGGCGCTCAAGGAGACACAGCTGCCCCCCTGTTTTAGTCCGCTGCCATCCCCCAAGCCCTGCCACTAGAATAGAAGCCTCCTGGTGTGTGGTGTGTCCTGATGGTTCTTAGCTGGACTAAGGTGCCTTGTGCCTCTGTTCCCAGGCTGGGGCTGTTCCCTTAGCAAGGAGGATGAAGGTGGTGAGAACTGAGCTCCGGATTTTCAACAAGCTGACGGAGCTGCAGATCAGCCTTGAAGGCTATGAGAAGGCTCTGGAATTTGCCACGCTGGCTGCCAGGCTCAGCACGGTCACAGGTTGGTGGTCCCCTCTGTCAGGCACCTTGAACGGGAGGGGCAGATACTAAAGGATGGACAAGAAAGCAATGGCAGCATGGGCACTGGAGTCGGACTGCGTGGGTTCAAATCCCAGGTCCCCCTGTCAGGGAGACCTTAATTAAGCAATCTGCTTAGCTTCCATGAGCCTCAAGTTTGTCATCGCCAAATCAGGATTAAAAATAGCACCCACCTCATGCAGTTGTTATGAAGACCAATGATTATCCACCCAAAGGCTGCAGCACAGTGCTCGGTACATAGTAGGTGTTGCCTGTGCCACACTAATTATTATATGACGTTTGGTTTTGTTCCCCAGTGTAAGATAAATGGTATTTTATCCTAGGCAGAGGCGATGTCCGCCTTAGAAAAGGACTGTGCCCAGATTTTTTAATTGGTTGATTGTTAGTCAAAGCTTATTTTTCCATGGAATAGAAATTTACATAAAGGTCAGGTTTCCATTAACCTGACTCACAACCTCCCTGAAATACCTTGCATTTATAGCAAAAGCTAATGGGAAACGATGTATCATTAAAACAGAGAAAAGGCAGAGTGAAAAACCAATATCCCTCATCTTCAATGCTGGTGCTTGAGGAAAAACAGGTTTGATTAGAGAAGGCTTGATTAGATGTAGGAGTAAATGGAGTCTTCTGTGATGGTTCTAGAAGGGACTTCTGGGCATTTTCAAGGGCATCCAATGTGGCTGGTAGTGGACTTTATTGTGTCTAATTGTGCTTGAGAGCTCTCTCTTTTTCCTACCTTTTTCTTTACTGCAGAAAACCTCATCTGAGCAACTGTCTGCTAATCTCAGGAAAGGACTTAGTGGCCCCAGGCAGCTCCTTTGAGCATTTTTTATCCCTTCCTAGACAGGAGCTGAAAGGAGGCTACACATCCTTTATGCATGTACTTCCCCATGACTGCATTTTTCCATATCAGAGAATGTTCTCTCCCTTGGACTTTCTCTTTTAATCTTGGCTTTGACCCTTTGAAGTTTAACAACAATGATTTTAGATGGCCTCAAACAGCCACCTTGCAGATACTCCAAAGACAGGATTGTAAGTGTTTGTTCCCTATAAAAGGTCACTCTGTATTAAAATGATTAGTTATTAAAACAACAAACCCACCCAAACCCAAAACAAGTCATAGGGCCATTAGAAACCAACATTCTAAAGCATGGCTTAAAAGTGCAACGGGTCTCTGTAGCTTATCTGAGACCGAGAGCTGGTAAAGGGCTAGGGAGTGACTGCTACTTGGTGGCAGCTACTTGGTGGCAGCCCAAGAGAACTCTCTGGGGAGAGAGACTTTTATGTGGGGAAGATGCTTGTTACACAGAGTTACTCACTGGAAGGAATTCTTAGCTACTCAGTCAAGCTAGTCTTACCACCACATCCCCTTACAGGGATATAAAAATAAGTCATTCCTGGAATCCAGTGTTATAATGGCATCTGCAATAAGGGGAACATTTTATTCAGGGATTCATCTCAGAAAACCTTGACTAGCGCACGCGCCCTACTCAATCCCTCTCCTAGAAGAGCCCTGTGTTTTCTCTTGTGGCACTTATCACAGGTGTAGTTGTACATGTGTTTGCGGGATTGTTTAAGGAACGTCTGTGTCCTCTGAGACGATAAACTTCATGGGGGCAGGGACCTCTTCTGTTTTGTTCCTTATGTCCCAGGCACAGTCTCTGACATCTAGTAGACCTTCAAAAAGTTTTATGGAATGAATGAGTGAATGAATGATGCAAAGCGTTGGCCCCAGGATCTCTCTCTCAGTCTTCCAATTCCTAGGAGATCAAAAGCAGGAGCTGGTGGCCTTTCACCGCCTGGCTACAGTGTACTACTCCCTGCATATGTATGAGATGGCCGAGGACTGCTACCTGAAGACTCTGTCCCTCTGTCCCCCCTGGCTGCAGAGTCCCAAGGAGGCCCTGTACTATGCCAAGGTGTATTATCGCCTGGGCCAACTCACGTTCTACCAGCTGAAGGTAAGAGCCTCTCATGTAACTTCCAAGGTTAAGTGAGAGCTGCCATCCAACCATACTCTTCCTTCATCAAAACATGGTGAGGAAGCTTTGGGGTGGAGTTGAGAGGACCAGAGGGTTGAGATTGGGGTCTTGTTTCATAGGGTGAGGAGTGGCTCCATAGCGATCACAGTGTCTCTTCCCACTTAGCCCCACTGGGGACCTCAAAGGTGCTCCCGTCCCTGGCAGGGAGACAGATCATAGCTTCTCTTTCTCCTTGTCCTGCTATAATTTCTGTGGCTGCTTTATCAGGTACTACGGGCACATTGCCTCATGCCTGTGAATCCCTCTAGGGCCTATGAAAATATATAAGACCCCCAAAGAAAAGACCTGTAAGTCCCAAAATTAAAATAAAAATTCATACTAAATCGTATGTTCATAAATGTCACAGAGCAACTAGTGAACTGCCACTCATTTCTTATAAAGTTATGTAAAACTACATTTTATGAGAAATGCGAATGTATGTTACTGTTTGAGATAACGGCGTGTGAGGCTTTGAGTGTAAGTATGCCTAGATCCTAGGAAGGTTTCAGCCCTGATGCTGCTTGCTGGGCTGCAGTTGGATCCAGAAATTCTTATTTTTCTAGTCACTTCTAAAATTGTGTTGGTGGTCTGCAATTCTGTTACCACTGGGACCCTCCAACGGTGTCCCAGGTTTGGTTCCCTTTTACCAGAAGTCCCTGTCTTCTCCAGCACAAGCCTTAATCTCTTAATACAGAGGCTTCTGAGTCACCCTCTGTTCAGCCCCCAGGGGACTCTCAGGGCAGCTCTGCTGTCCTTTTCTTACTTGCCAGACTTTACTTCTGGCCTGAATTAATTATTGAGGGTTAATGGAAGCCAGACTTTTGAGTCTCACTCAAAGAAGCCTCTGCTCCCTGTTCTTACCACACAGGGAGGGACAGGGGTAGCGAGGGACTCCCTGGCCATCTTGCCTCTGCCCCACAGCTCCCAGGAAGTGGTCCAGGGACAAAGTGTGTGTGCTCCGATTATATCCACCAAGGGCTCTAGGGCTTGCAAAGGGAAGAATTCAATTCAAACCACTTTAAGCAAAAAAGGCAATTTATTGGCTGAAAGAACTGGAAAGCTGAGGTACAAATTTAGTTGCAGGTAGCTCTGGATCCCATACTCACATGTCGTTATGGATTCCCCACCTCTTTCTGTATCTCTATGATTCTACTTTGCTTTGTTTCATGACCTTTTCCCCTCTACACACTGAAAAGTCCCGGGGAGTGACAGGTAGGTCAGGTTTGGGTCATGCACACATCCCTGAAGCACTGTGCCCAGGGCAATGGGGTTTCATGACTGGCTGAGCCTGGGTGAAGGGCCTCCCCTGTGCCCAGAAGGAGGGCGCTGTGATTAGTGAAGCCACAAGGGCCACAGTGGAGGGGGAGAGGAGCTCCCCTAAGGAGCCAGGAGTGAGGATGGGATGTTGGGCAGAAAAGAGCTGGAGTTGCCAGCACCGCCTGGAGCCTGGAGCATTTGCTAATGCTGTCTCTCTTTGCCCCCATACCACGGGGTTAGGATGCCCACGATGCCACTGAGTACTTCCTGCTGGCCCTGGCAGCAGCGGTCCTGCTGGGTGATGAAGAGCTGCAGGCCACCATTAGGAACAGGCTGGACAGCGTCTGCCGGAGCCCACTGTGGCACAGCAGCACCTCTGGGTGCTCCTCAGAGAGGGCGCGCTGGCTGAGTGGCGGGGGCCTGGCCCTCTGAGGAGAGTGGTCCCGTCTCTGACCAGTGCCATGGCCAGGCACTGCCTCGCTGCCTTAGGCTCTTAGGTACTAATAGGGGGGCCGAGTCTCCACCTGGCCCAGCCCCTCATGTTACAAAGAGAAGAACCAAGTCCAGAGGGAGAGGGCTCATTCCAGGCCACACGGGAGTTGATGATGGAGTGGCGGTTGGAAATCCTAGCTCCGGGCTTTGCATCTGGAGCATCTTCCAGTTGACTGTGGCCCTCCCACACAAATAACCTCTGAAATGCACTTTCTCAACACGTAATTCTGGACAAGATGAGAAACCTTGCCCTTGGGAACCTTCCTTCCTTCCTTCCCCCAGTGAAGAAATCAGGCTCTGCACTGGGGAAAAGGCAAGCAGATCAGAGATCGTGCCCTTCACCGATTTTCTCAGGGAAAGACCCCTCCCCTCGTCAGTGGAGGAACCCATAGTTTCTCCTTTTTCTTTCCTCAGAAGCAAAGTAGGTGCCACTCCTCATGTTCGCGAGGACTGGCAGGAGGGAATCCACCAGGCTCTTGGCTCAAAAGACACAGCCTCAGCATGGTCAGATGGAGTGCATGGGGCGTGGGCCTGACTCGGATTCCCTGTCTCCATCCTGCCACCAGGCTGTGGTCCCTCCCCATCTCCCAGAAACTCCAGGGAAGCTTTCCAAGGGCCAAGGCTTGGAAATTGAGCCTTAAGAAAATTATGACATAAATTACATGTAAATAGTGTATATCATTAAATACTGTCCATTTACATTTACACACACGTCTTGTCTCCTCCATGATAGGGACAGATGAGATGGGAGACTTGAAGGGTGGGTTAAGATACCAAGGGTCTTACTGATCTCAGGGCAGCTCCTTTACAAAGCCCTTCTGTTAGTTACCCATCACTGTGTAACACTGAGTGGCTTGAAACAACATTTATCTCACAGTTTCTGTAGGGCAGGAATCCAAGCATGACTTAGCAGGGTCCTCTGGCTCTGGGTGGCTCTCAAGGCTGCAATCAAGGTGTCAGCTGGCGATGCAGTCATCTCAAGTCCATCTAGAGAAGGATCAATCCCCAAGCTCACTCACAGAGTTGTTGGCAGGAGTTGGTTTCTCATTGGCGGTTCCCAAAGGCCACCCACAGTTGCTTGCCATGTGGGCCTCTCCACGGGGCAGCTCAGTGTGGCAGCATGCTTGTTCAGAGTGAGTGAGCGAGAGAGAAGAAAGTCACTGTCTTTTATGACCTAATTGCAGAAATGACCTCCCCTTCGTTTTGCCTGTTCTTTTCATAGTAAGTGAGTTTCTAGGTGTGGCCTCCACAAAAGGGGAGGTGCTTACCAAGGGCATGAAAACCAGGAGGAGGGGATCATTGCAGAAGCTACCTACCATAGCATCCGAGTTCTTTGATGATGGAATCAGGAATCCTATAAGGTGGTGAACTCAGTAGGGTACACTGACCAGTGGCATCAGCATCATCGGTAAGATTGCTCCAGATGAAAATTCTGGGGCTCCATCTGAGACCTCTGAGTCAGACTCTCTGGAGCCCGGAGCCCTCACTCTCCCAAGCCCTCCAGGTGGTTCCAATGCACTCTAAAGTATGGGAAACACTGCTCTAGAGGTTCCCAGATAGTGTGCTTAAGAATCACCTGGGGAGCTTGTTGAACATGAATTTTTGGTTCCTACCCCTAATAAGACTGATTCAGTAGGTCTGGGGTTTAACCCAGGAACATGCATTTTAGCTAGCAACTCAGGTCCTCATGCAGGTGGTTCACGTTTGCTCTGAAGTGTGCGAACACACAGTCCCTCCACCTGCCGCCCATCAGCTCAGAGGGTACCGTCAGATCACCTGCTCCTAGTTTCTAGCTTCTCAGGCTGACCAGATGGTTGGTTGTGTGGCGAGGTTTGATGGGAATGGTGAGTTGAGTCACCATTGCATCTTCTAGGCACCAAGATTGTCTACACATCAGCACGTATTTTCTCTTAGGGGCTTGCTTGGTTGTCAAATACTCTCTACTCTAGAGAGTATTCTTGCCCAGGAAGGAAATGAAGGGATCTAACCATACTACCATGTAAAACAGAGGTGGCTTTGCTGCCACAGCAAACCATAAAATCCCCAAGCTGGAACGGACGTTGTGGTTGAGGCTGCCAGTCTAATTGCCCATGCAGAGTCCTTTCAACAACATTCCCAGGAGACCGTCAGGGGCACATGCGTGCCAGAGCAGTTACACATCTAATATTTGAAGAAGGCTCACGTGGCCCTGGAACCCATGCCATGAGCCATTCCCTGTCTGGCTCTGGTTACACATTCCCTCCCTTTTCCCACCTACAGATCCTTCTCCTCTGGCCAGATTTGCTCCTGTTCTTCTGAAAGGGCAGTTTCTGTAACTTTGATACAGGACTTTGATACTGGCGGGTGGGTGAAGAGTACGGAGGGATGTTACTGTACTTAATGTAACTTAATGTTGTGTTTTATCTTTGTATTGAGCTTTTTCTTCTCCCCAGCAGCCAGATCTTACCTGGGCTCACACTGAGCTTAATAATCAGTGGAAACCTCTATGTCTTCTGACGTGAACTGCTGTTTGGCTAGATCTTTCTCAATTGCTACAAATATACATAGACATAAACATACATATACATATACACACACACATATATGTGAAGGACATTGTGTCTATCCATTTTGTATTTCATTGGAGGTTTTGGTTACAATTCTTGGGTTCTGTGCACTTTGATTCACCTGTAAATCTGGTAAATTTGCCTCTAACCAGGTCCATTATAAAAATACTTAGCATGCTTTCCAAAGACAAGGGTAGAGATTACGTTTTTTTAAATGACAAAAGCATTGTGCTATATAATTGCAACCACTACATCCTATATGTAAGTTGTTTGCTAAAATAGTCTTTAAAAAGTGTTTGAAAATCTCATTTTAAAAATGTGAACTGAGTATTCCCCTTGGGACACCTTTCGATGCTACTTTTTTCATGATCCACAGAGAATGATTGGATGTGGTCCCCATTTAAGCAGGTTTACTGTGCATATATCATAGCCGAAGATGAATTGGTTGCTCTCTTTATTCTAATCCTCCCTCTAAAATTTCCTGGGGTTGCATGGCTCCTGGATCCACGTATCTAATCTAAATAAAGAACAAGGAAGGAATTGCAACATTGTGGAAAACCCTGTAACATGTTTTCTCAGCTTTCAGGTACACTACTTCCCTCTCCATAGTATTAACACTGAAATCTAGTATGGCTTTTACCCTTTACTTATTTGCTTCTGTGTTATTTTAAGATGCCTTTATATTGTATGCGTGTATGTGAATTTGCTGTGCTTTGTAAATATAATGAAACGTATTTGACAGAAGTTTACCTGGGGAAAGGAGTATGCAGGGGTGCAGGGTGTCAGGATTGGGGGGCAGGTCACCAGAGGGAACCTGGATTTTGGTCTTGATTTTGATGTTAAATTGCAGCGTGACCTTGGGCAAGTCACTTAACCTCCACACACCTCAGCTCTTTGATCTCTAAAATAAGAAGTTCATCTCCGGGTTCATTTTCAGCAATGTTATTTCCATACCGTAGGAGCTGGATGAGAAATGTTATTTGAGAGATGAAATTATATATTTTTGGAGCCCAATTTTATTCTCTTCTTTTTACAGGTGAGTAAACTGAGAAACAGAAAAGTAATTCTCTCCCAGACACATAGGTAGGTAGTGGCAAAGACAGCAAGCAGTACTAGGGGTCTCAAGAGCCAAGGACTTAGTTGCACAAATGACAGGATTTCTGCCTTTGAAGGCCACCTTCACAGTTGTATGTATATATGCACATCTGTATGTATGCACGTGTGTGTATACATGCATTTCTCATCATACGCACCTGAAGAACCATCTGCCAAACTTTCACTTAATTGATTTACTTCCTTTATTCATATACATTTATTTTATAAAGGATGACTAATCTATATAGAAGCAAAACTTCTATTGCTTTCCATAAATAGAATTCCATAAATAATAACATACAAGGAAAACAAAGCGGCACTAAATTCAAGCTAGATCCTGTTGCTTCCTGCAAGCATCCAGCCTAGACCTGATCTGGTATTGTTCAAAAATAGAGAGATTAACAAGCGGCAGGGAGTGCAGAAGACAGACTAGCACCAGCCGCTTTTTCCTTGAGTGCTCAGAGAAAGCGGCGAAGGGGACCGAGCTCACTGAGCTCACGAGGAGAGTCAGTGACGTCCAATGCCAGGTCTGAGGACACACTCCGCCTTCAGGGAAGCAGGGACTCAGCGGGGAGAGAGGAAAGTGGCAAGCGATATGCTATGTGATGTGATTCAGAATCAGAAACATTGTGATGAGCATTGATTACAGGGTGTTACGGGCACTCTGGGAGGGGACTTCACCCAAGTGTGGGAGTGAGGGCATCAGGGGGATTTCCTGGAGAGCTTCCTTATCATCTACGCTGAGTCGGGAAAGAGAGATCTGCTTAATTCTCACCGCAGGCCAGCAGGTCAGTGTCGACAGACAGGGCATGTGTCAAGCAAAGGTCCAAAGGGTGGAGAGGGCATGACGTATTCTGAGAGCAGCAGCAGGTTCAGGGAGGCGGGAGCAGAGTCAGGGAAGTAGAGTCTGGACTTCGCCCTGAGGGCGAGGGGAGCTACAGAAGGTCATAAGCAGGAGAGAGAAATACGATCAGATTTGGGCTTTGGAAAGATGATTCTGAAAGTATAAGAATGGATTACAGGGCAGCAGAAGGGAAAGTGAGAGACCCCTTAGGACCTGGCTATTGCAACAACACACTCCAGCCTTTGTTTGGATATCGCCAGTTTCCCTACTAACGTTCTTTTTCTGATCCCAGAGTACCACGTTGCATTTGGCTGTCATGTACTTCTAGCCATCTCTGGTCTGTGACAGTTTCTCAGTCTTTCCTTTCCTTGTTTTTCATGGCCTTGACAGTTTTGGCCTCCTTTCCTTTTGATAGTTGCTCCCACTGAGATGTGTGAACAAGCGGCAAAGGAGGAAGAAATTCAAGGGAATGGGCTCTGCGCTCACCCAGGTGGCAGGTCCTGTGGGGACAAAGGAATAGGTTTTGGAGTTGGGCATACCTGGGTTAGAATCTCCTTCTTACTAGCTGTGTGGCCTTCAGCAAAGTAATTAACTCCTCTGAGCCCAGAGCTATCAGACAGCACAGATAAAATTGCCGAGCACACACAGTGCCTGTCACATGTAACTAGATGATCTCATAAAGCTGTGACGTGTTTACCTTCTTTATGTCATAGACAAGGAAGTGGCTGAAGCAAATCTATCTTTGGGGAAAAACTTTTACCCAAGGAAGAAACTTAATTCAGGAGGGGAAAAAAAATAGGATATTTTTAAAGGGAGTTAATAAAATGGTTTATATTCTAAAAAATGCCTTCTATAACCCCACCCATCGGTTTATTTTACAGT
>NW_012151729.1:3873758-3878473 GCF_000956105.1 Propithecus coquereli
CAGCAGCTTTCAAACCTTTTTTTTGTTGTTGTTACTGTGACTCATAGTAAGGAATGCATTTTACATTATATCCCAGCATGCATATAATATATGTTTGACAAAACAATATTTATTCCTTATTTATTTTTTTTGAGACAAAGTCTCACTCTGTTGTCTGGCTAGAGTGCAGTGGCGTCAGCCTAGCTCACTGCAACCTCAAACTCCTGGGCTCAAGTGATCCTTCTGCCTCAGTTTCCCAAGTAGTTGGGACTACAGGTGTATGCCATCATGCCTGGCTAATTTTTTTTTCTATTTTTTTTAGAGACAGAGTCTTCTCTTTCTGAGGCTGGTCTCAAACTCCTGGCCTCAAACAATCCTGTCTCAACCTCCCAAAGTGCTAGGATTACAGGTGTGAGCCACTGTGCCCGGTGCCTGTTCTTTTTTATATATCATTTGATGGACAACTTTTTGAGAGCAGAGAATGTGTACATCTCAAAATAAAAATAATCGTTGATGTTGAATGTGTGTTATGCATTAGGTCCTATGTAAAACCTTTGTGATGACTCTCTCTTGTAATCCAACAATATTTTGAGGTAGATACTATTATTTTTACCTCCATTGAGGTTTAGAGAATGCAAATGACTTGTCTAAGTCCACAGTTATTAATAAACAATAAGTGGTGGACGTGAGATTTGAACCCATGTCTCTCTGATGCTGGAACTAGAGCACTAAACCATTATATTATATCCTCTGTCTATGTCAGGTGATGCATCTCTCAGAGCGGTGCTATCACTAATATGATCATGAATAGAAGCTAGATTAAAA
Organism: Propithecus coquereli; assembly: GCF_000956105.1. NCBI lineage: Eukaryota > Metazoa > Chordata > Mammalia > Primates > Indriidae > Propithecus > Propithecus coquereli. The sequence goes on from NW_012151729.1 coordinate 3,874,563, forward strand.
CTTGTATCTGTAGCCTGGAATGTTGGGCTGGAATCAACACAATGATTCTGGTAGGTCAAAAATCGATCACTCCAGAACAGGACTGGGGAGACCCTATTTGTCAGGAGGTTTTGAAAAAAAGTACTGGGGTTATAGTTGAGTTACACAGTGAGGGAACTTAGCAAAGAAAAAATGATAAACCATATTTCCCAAATGGAAAATGGTGTAGTTGCATTAGGTCAAAACAAATGATAAGATCTATAAATTAGTTTTGAAGAAGATTCCAGGTGGGGAGTGAGGTGAATGAAAGAAACTTGGAAGAGATCCCAGAGCCAATAACAGAAGACTACAGACACCTGAGCAAGGGAGACAGCAAGGTGGAGTTCTGTGGGCCCCACTCATCACGGTACATATAGCTTGAATGGCACAGCTGGAAGGAGATCACCAACATGAGAGAATAACCTACTTTTCACATCAGGGAAAAGCTCTTAGGGAACATTCTCCTCCTCCAAATGTGTCTTGTGAAACAAATAGCCTGTAGAGACGCATGTAGACACGCTTTACTTCTTATGCATAAATAGTGGTAGAAACACATTTTTTACTCACGCATGGTATTCAGGAGTGCTTAGTTATCTATTCTCTTAACCTTTCATTTTACCGTATTTTTATTTGGGGTTAGAGATTTTACCATTATCTATGCAAAGGATTTTGAAAATAGGTAATCACTTCTGTCTTTTATTTTAACCTTTCAGATCTAGAGTACTGCATTTACACATGAGGTGCACAGCTCTCAACTACTTTACCTTTCTTGCATCGTCCAAATATGTATGAAGGTGACTTTTTTGTTATTGAACTTTCTTGGAAATTGAGAACTTTTGATGTTTGTTCATCTGGGGATATATTGGACATCTGCTTCATAGAGGTGTTTATAGGAATGTCCCTGAATTCTTTGAATGTTGTACCAGACAGTGGTAACATTAGCTACGTCTCCTTTCTTCCTCAGGGGAGCCGCCACAGACCAGGCTGAAATAACAGCTGCATGGTAATCCTGGTGACCGAACAGCTACTTATTCATAAAACAAAACAAAACTGACTTTTGTCTGTCCTAGAACATGTAGCTTTGGGACTCTCGTGGGTGGAAGGAAAGCTAGCCAGGCAGAGAGATGACTTGGAGGATTGACATTTTAGTTATTTTAAAGTCCTAATGGATTATATAAACTGATATTCTGACCCTCTTCCAAGTCCTATGACATTCGTTTCTTTCTTTCCAAATTATATAAAGTTTGTTTGTTTTTTTCCCTTTTCCTCATGTGCTAAATTTTGATTCTCCCTTTTGCATGTGATCATTGATCCTTGTAATTTTCTTTTGTTTTTTTCTTTTTTTTGAAGACAGGGTCTCACTGTGTTTCCAGGGCTAGAGTGCAGTGGCATCATTATATCTTACAGCAACCTAAAACTCCTGGGCTTAAGCGATCCTCCTGCCTTAGCCTCTTGAGTAGCTGGGACTACAGGCACGTGCCACCATGCCTGGCTAATTTTTAATTTTTTGTAAAGGTGATGTCCTGCTATGTTGCTGGTCTTGAACTCTTGGCCTCAAATGATTCTCCTGCCTTGGCCTCCCAAAGTGCTAGAATTACAGGAATGAGCTACTGCCCCTGGCCAATCCTTGTATTTTTCCTTCGGAGCATGTATCATAGTTAAAAGTTATACTTTGTGTGGCTTAGTTGTTTTTTTTTTTTAAATAAATAATCTGTGTGCTCCACCTAGATTGGAAGCTCCATGAGAGTAGGAACCTTGTCTGGGTCACTCACCTCTAAATTTCCAGAGCCCAGACTAGTGTCTGACACATGACAGACTCTCAATAAAGATTTGTTGAATGAGTGACTAAAGAAATGAATGAATGAAACTTTGAATTCAGGTTCTGACCCTTTCTTATCACTTACGAGAGGGAGAAAGTATTAAAACATAACGTAACTGTTTATTGTTCTTCAGAGGGAAATCACATGAGATTTCACATAGCAAACACCCAGTAAAAGTTTTTGAGAACAATAAGCATAATTTTAATTTGTTTAGAGTGAGTTTCTATGGATGTGGCGGGTCTTTTCCTAATTTTTAAACAGGTAGTAGTTATGACTAGTAGTTTCAAACAGGTAGCAATTATGACTAGGGGTAATCATGGTCTTTTACTAAATCGGTACTGGACATTGTGCTAGGTAGTTCACTTGCAGTATAGGATTTGACTCTCCAAATGACCCTACAAAGAAGGTGTCATTGTCCCCCCTTTCAGATGAAGGAATCAAGGCTCAAAGTAGTCAAGATGCTTGCAAAGATTCCAAACCAATTTTTTTCTGACCTGAAAATCAGTGCTTTTAATAAATATCAACTTCTGGTTACACGTTTTCTCTTTCAGAACTTAGGATCTCAAAGAGAAATATTGACCTTGTGAACATTCGATAGTTTCCCTTTGTCTTAAAAAGGGGGGAAGACCAGAAAATCTAGGGGGCAGAGGTCTTGGTTTATATAAGCATTATTGTACCAAACACCCCAGGAAATCCCTTCAATGATGAATGTTCTATGGAATAAAGGGCACTGAGAGATAGGTGACTCCTTTAGGATATCTTGGAGCTTAAGTGGTCAGAGTGTTGTTTCAGAATCCCAAGTCTCCTTCCTTGGGGAATCATAAGTTGAGGGTGTGGCGGGATGCAGGATAAATGACCTGGTCCCTGTCCTTGAGTATCTGTCAGTCTGCTTGGAGGAGACTGGATACATGTGTGAGAAGCCCTAGGATGAAGAATCTGAGTTTAGCTCCTGTGGGACAGAGGAGGAAGGGAGTCATCCATATATTCATCCATCCATCCATTGATCCATCCATCCACCCATCCATCCACCCATCCATCCATCCATCCATCCATCCATCCATCCATCCATCCATCCATTTATCTGTCTAGCCATCCATCTGTCCATCTAACATGTCAACTAACCAACCAACCAACCGACAAATATTCAATGCCTCTTATGTGCTAGGCTTACACTCCAGTGAGCGAGGTAATGACAGTCCCCGACTCCATGAAGCCTATGGACACTGGGGTAGGCCAGAGTCCTCTGATCAATTTCTCCATCATTCTCACCATCACAGCCTAGATTTGAGCACTTATACCCCAGACACTGTGCTAAATGTTGTACTCCTGTTCTGTCATTGACTCCTCTTAACTTTTTCCCCTATCCCCCAAAAGTAATTGCATTGTATAATTGTTCATATAGCACATGTAAGAAACAAGTTCAGAGAGGTTAAGTAAGAGATTTACCTTTACCCAAAGTCCTATAGGTGAAAGTGGCAGAGTCAGGATACCAATCCAAGCCTTGTCCATATTGTAAGTATTGTGTCAAACTTAAGCTGGACTTGTTCTAAATTTCATGCAACTGTAGCTACACAGATCTTGTTCACTTGGACACCCTGTCCAGGATAAATGGTGGTATCATTGAACAACTCCACTACTTATCAAATGTGTGACCTCAGGCAAGTTAACCTCTTGGTGCTTCACTTTCATCACTGGTAAAATGGGGGTGATACTAGTACCTATCTCATGGGATTGTTGTGTGGATCAAATGAGTTACTATTAAGATATATAAAGTGCCTGGCACATATTATATACGTGTTGGCTATTATTGCTATCGTTGTTGTATTGACAGACATTTCAGAAGAGTACTTGTTTGGGTGAAAAAGGTAATGGATTCAGCTTGGAACATGTAAAGCAAACATCCAACTGAATGTGAAACCAGTTTAATATACACATTTTCCACTTGATCTTATGTGCCATGAGGTCAGAGAGGGTCTGTCTGGGTCACCACTGCACCCATAGCACTAGAACAGTGCCTGACCTATGGAAGGCACTCAATATTTGTTTATTGGATAAATGAATGAATGGACTGTA
>NW_012151729.1:3878523-3880358 GCF_000956105.1 Propithecus coquereli
GCCTCGGCCTTCCAGAGTGCTAGGATTACAGGCGTGAGTCACCACGCCCGGCCTAAACTTTTTTAATACTAGTGTTTTTTTGTTTTGTTTTGTGTTTTTTGGGACAGGGTCTCACTTTGTGGCCCGGACTAGAGTGCAGTGGCATCATCAGAGCTCACAGCAACCTCAAACTCCTGGGCTCAAGCCATTCTCCTGCCTCAGCCTCCTGAGTAGCTGGAACTACAGCTGCATGCCACGACGCATGGCTGATTTTTCTATTTTCAGTCGAGACGGGTCTTGCTCTTGTTCAGGCTGGTCTTGAACTCCTGAGCTCAAGCAGATCCTCCTGCCTCGGCCTCCCAGAATGCTAGGGTTATGGGCTTGAGCCATCGCACCCGGCCTAATACTAAGTTTTATCTGCCACTTAGCAACTCAGTCACGTTTTATTTCTTTCTCAATGTAAGCCTTGACCTTGAGAAGTGCAGCCCCAAATAGAGCAGTGACTGGGCACTCTGTCCTGCACTCAGGGACACTTGGGTCTGAAGCTGGCCTCTGCCTCTTCCTCACTGAGTGACCTGAGCAAGTTACTTTACCTGCTTCAGCCTCAGTTACCCCTCTGCTTGGAATTTTAATTGAGATGATGTGTGGGTGACTTGGCACCAGCACCCGATTTGCGGCAGCTGTCGCAATGAAGCAGCAGCACGCAGTGGATTCTTAGCAAGCCCATCTGGTCCTTGCCCACACCTTAAGTGGGGCTGTGTGCTAGGGGTGCTCCTTGCTCCTGGGCCTTTCCCAGTCTTACCACCTGGGTGGGACAGCATGTCTTTCCCGGTGTGGACTTTCCCACTCCCCCAGCCCTGCCAATTCTTCAGGGGACTAGAGGATGGAGACTGCTGGAAGTTCTTGCTCTGAGAACTTGCAGTTGGTTTGCCTTCCTCTAAGGGGCATCTTCTCCCCAGAGGAGCAGAGACAGGTGGCTGCTTAGGGGGTGGGGACTCCGCCTGTGTCAAGGGGCACAGGTGGAACCAAAAACAACATGTGTGGCTGTGATTCCATACCGCAGAGGCTCAGCTCAGCTTCCGTGTCCAGGAGAGACTGCGGGAGGCGGGCTGCAGGGAAGGACACTGTGCTTTCAAAATCGTTTTAAAGGTGGGAACTCCAGCTCCCACTTCTAGTGCCGCCTCTGACTCATCGTCCAGGGCGTCAAGCTGGCTCCAGGGATGAGTCCCTTCGAGGTGAGTGTTCAGTCAGGGCAGGTGTGGGAGGACACCTGAGGGCACATGGGTAATGAGAAAGGCTCATCTGTGCTTGTCTTTCTCTATGAGAAACCAAGAGTCCCAGTAGGGGGCAGTAATGTCTTTACTAAATAGTATATCATTACCGAAAGAATGTGTTCATTAATAATAGCTCTGGATTAGCCTAGAGCAGCAGCTTTCAAACCTTTTTTTTGTTGTTGTTACTGTGACTCATAGTAAGGAATGCATTTTACATTATATCCCAGCATGCATATAATATATGTTCGACAAAACAATATTTATTCCTTATTTATTTTTTTTTTGAGACAAAGTCTCACTCTGTTGCTTGGCTAGAGTGCAGTGGCATCATCATAGCTCACTGCAACCTCAAACTCCTGGGCTCAAGTGATCCTTCTGCCTCAGTCTCCCAAGTAGTTGGGACTACAGGTATATGCCATCATGCCTGGCTAATTTTTTTTCTATTTTTTTTAGAGACAGAGTCTTCTCTTTCTGAGGCTGGTCTCAAACTCCTGGCCTCAAGCAATCCTGTCTCAACCTCCCAAAGTGCTAGGATTACAGGTGTGAGCCACTGTGCCCGGTGCCTGTTCTTTTTTATATATC